>NC_061510.1:262400721-262434953 GCF_022539505.1 Lolium rigidum
TTCTTGAGTGCTACCTTTAAAATTCCATCATTCACCTTTGCAATATATAGCTCATGGGACAAATAGCTTAAAAACTATTGTGGTATTGAATATGTACTTATGCACTTTATCTCTTATTAAGTTGCTTGTTGTGCGATAACCATGCTTCTAGGGACGCCATCAACTATTCTTTGTTGAATATCATGTGAGTTGCTATGCATGTCCGTCTTGTCTGAAGTAAGAGAGATCTACCACCTTCATGGTTGGAGCATGCATATTGTTAGAGAAGAACTTTGGGCCGCTAACTAAAGCCATGATTCATGGTGGAAGTTTCAGCTTTGGACATATATCCTCAATCTCATATGAGAATAATAATTGTTGCCACATGCTTATGCATTAAAGAGGAGTCCATTATCTCGTTGTCCATGTTGTCCCGGTATGGATGTCTAAGTTGAGAATAATCAAAAGCGAGAAATCCAAAATGCAAGCTTTCTCCTTAGACCTTTGTACAGTGCGGCATGGAGGTACCCCATTGTGACACTTGGTTAAAACATGTGCATTGCAAAGATCCGGTAGTCCAAGCTAATTAGGACAAGGTGCGGGCACTATTAGTATACTATGCATGAGGCTTGCAACTTGTAAGATATAATTTTCATAACTCATATGCTTTATTACTACCGTTGACAAAATTGTTTCATGTTTTCAAAATAAAAGCTCTAGCACAAATATAGCAATCAATGCTTTCCTCTTTGAAGGACCATTCTTTTACTTTTATGTTGAGTCAGCTCACCTATCTCTCTCCACCTCAAGAAGCAAACACTTGTGTGAACTGTGCATTGATTCCTACATACTTGCATATTGTACTTGTTATATTACTCTATGTTGACAATTATCCATGAGATATACATGTTACAAGTTGAAAGCAACCGCTGAAACTTAATCTTCCTTTGTGTTGCTTCAATACCTTTACTTTGATTTATTGCTTTATGAGTTAACTCTTATGCAAGACTTATTAATACTTGTCTTGAAGTACTATTCATGAAAAGTCTTTGCTTTATGATTCACTTGTTTACTCATGTCATTACCATTGTTTTGATCGCTGCATCCACTACATATGTTTACAAATAGTATGATCAAGGTTATGATGGCATATCACTTCAGAAATTATCTTTGTTATCGTTTTATCCTCGCTCGGGACGAGCAGTAACTAAGCTTGGGGATGCTTGATACGTCTCCGACGTATCGATAATTTCTTATGTTCTATGCCATATTATTGATGATACCTACATGTTTTATGCACACTTTATGTCATATTCGTGCATTTTCCGGAACTAACCTATTAACAAGATGCCGAAGTGCCGTTCTCGTTTTCTCGCTGTTTTTGGTTTCAGTAAATCCTAGTAACGAAATATTCTCGGAATTGGACGAAACGAAGACCTAGGTTCCTATTTTCACCGGAAGCATCCGAACACCCGGGAAGGACCGCAGGGGGGGCACTCTGGGCCCCAGACCATAGGCTGGCGCGGCCCGGGCCCCGGCCGCGCCGCCATATGGTGTGGCCACCCCTTCGACCCTCCCGCGCCGCCTCTTCGCCTATATAAAGCCTCCGTCGCGAAAACCCCGATGCGAAAAACCACGATACGGAAAACCTTCCGCAGCCGCCGCCATCGCGAAGCCAAGATCCGGGGACAGGAGTCCTCGTTCCGGCACCCTGCCGGAGCGGGGAAGTGCCCCCGGAAGGCTTCTCCGTCGACACCGCTGCCATCTCCACCGCCATCTTCATCACCGCTGCTGCTCCCATGAGGAGGGAGTAGTTCTCCATCGAGGCTCGGGCTGTACCGATAGCTATGTGGTTCATCTCTCTCCTATGTGCTTCAATACAATAATCTCATGAGCTGCCTTACATGATTGAGATTCATATGATGATGCTTGTAATCTAGATGTCATTATGCTAGTCAAGTGAGTTTTACTTATGTGATCTCCGGAGACTCCTTGTCCCACGTGTGTAAAGGTGACAAGTGTGTGCACCGTGTGGGTCTCTTAGGCTATATTTCACAGTAATACTTATTCACCGTTGAATGGCATAGTGAGGTGCTTATTTATATCTCTTTATGATTGCAATGTGTTTGTATCACAATTTATCTATGTGCTACTCTAGTGATGTGTTATTAAAGTAGTTTTATTCCTCCCGCACGTGTGTAAAGGTGACAAGCAGTGTGCACCGTGTTAGTACTTGGTTTATGCTATGATCATGATCTCTTGTAGATTGCGAAGTTAACTATTGCTATGATAATATTGATGTGATCTATTCCTCCTACATATGCATGAAGGTGACAGATGTGCATGCTATGCTAGTACTTGGTTTAGTCTTTTGATCTATCTTACACTAAAGGTTACTAAAATATGAGCATTATTGTGGAGCTTGTTAACTCCGGCATTGAGGGTTCGTGTAATCCTACGCAATGTGTTCATCATCCAACAAAAGTGTAGAGTATGCATTTATCTGTTCCGTTATGTGATCAATGTTGAGAGTGTCCACTAGTGAAAGTCTAATCCCTAGGCCTTGTTCCTAAATACCGCTATCGTTGCTTGTTTATCGTTTTATCGCGTTACTACCGCTGCGTTACTACCGCTTGTTTATCGTCCTCGGGCAAAGCACTTTTCCGGTGCCGTTGCTACTACTTATTCATACCACCCGTATTTCACTATCTCTTCGCCGAACTAGTGCACCTATTAGGTGTGTTGGGGACACAAGAGACTTCTTGCTTTGTGGTTGCAGTGGTTGCATGAGAGGGATATCTTTGACCTCTTCCTCCCCGAGATCGATAAACCTTGGGTGATCCACTTAAGGGAAACTTGCCGCTGTTCTACAAACCTCCGCTCTTGGAGGCCCAACACTGTCTACAAGAATAGAAGCTCCCGTAGACATCATGCTCGAGCGTGTCGATCCGTTGACTAAAAACCTCTCCCGTGAGCAATACATGATAAAGCACCATAAGGCCAAGGTGTTATATCTTTACAAATGTAAACTAGATTATTGACTCTAGTGCAAGTGGGAGACTCGAAGGAGATATGCCCTAGAGGCAATAATAAAGTGGTTATTATTTATATCTTTATGTTTATGATAAATGTTTATATATCATGCTATAATTGTATTAACCGAAACATTAGTACATGTGTGATATGTAGACAAACAAAGAGTCCCTAGTATGCCTCTTAACTAGCTTGTTTATTAATGGATGATTAGTTTCATAATCATGAACATTGGATGTTATTAATAACAAGGTTATATCATTGTATGAATGATGTAATGGACACACCCAATTAAGCGTAGCATAAGATCTCGTCATTAAGTTATTTGCTATAAGCTTTCGATACATAGTTACCTAGTCCTTATGACCATGAGATCATGTAAATCACTTATACCGGAAAGGTACTTTGATTACATCAAACGCCACCGCGTAAATGGGTGGTTATAAAGGTGGGATTAAGTATCCGAAAAGTAGGAGTTGAGGCATATGGATCAACAAGTGGGATTTGTCCATCCCGATGACGGATAGATATACTTCCGGGCCCTCTCGGTGGAATGTCGTCTAATGTCTTGCAAGCATATGAATAAGTTCATAAGAGACCACATACCACGGTACGAGTAAAGAGTACTTGTCGGAGACGAGGATGAACAAGGTATAGAGTGATACCGAAGATCAAACCTCGGACAAGTAAAATATCGCGTGACAAAGGGAATTGGTATCGTATGTGAATGGTTCATTCGATCACTAAAGTCATCGTTGAATATGTGGGAGCCATTATGGATCTCCAGTATCCCGCTATTGGTTATTGGTCGGAGTGAGTACTCAACCATGTCCGCATAGTTCACGAACCGTAGGGTGACACACTTAAAGTTGGATGTTGAAATGGTAGAACTTGAATATGGAATGGAGTTCGAATATTTGTTCGGAGTCCCGATGAGATCCCGGACATCACGAGGAGTTCCGGAATGGTCCGGAGAATAAGATTCATATATAGGAAGTCATATTCCAAGTTTGGAAATGATCCGGTGCATTTATGGCAGGTTCTAGAAGGTTCTAGAAAAGTCCGGAAGAAATCACCATGGAAAGTAGAGTCCCGGAGGGACTCCACCTTGCATGACCAGCCAACCCTAAAGAGGAGGAGTCCAAGGTGGACTCCCTAGGGTGGCCGGCCAACCCACCTCAAGGAAAGGTGGGAGTCCCACCTTGGGTAGGACTCCCTCCTTGAGTAGGTTTCCCACATATGGGAGGTTTTAGTGTTGGGGTCTTATTCGAAGACTTGGACTAGAACTCTTGGTGCTTCCACCTATATAATGAGGGGCATAGGAGAGGGGGCTGATCACTTCAAGCCTCAGCCTTGGCCGCACCCCTTAGAGGGCCGGCGCCCAACCCCCTCTCTCCCCAAACCCTAGCGGTCTCTCTCCTCCACCACATCCCGCACGCTTAAGCGAAGCTCCGCCGGATTTCTCCACCACCACCGACACCACGCCGTCGTGCTGTCGGATTCAAGAGGAGTTACTACTTCCGCTGCCCGCCGGAACGGGGAGGTGGACGTCGTCTTCATCAACAACCGAACGTGTGACCGAGTACGGAGGTGCTGCCCGTTCGTGGCGCCGAAGCGATCGTGATCAAGATCTTCTACGCGCTTTTGCAAGCGGCAAGTGAAAGTCTACCGCAGCAACAAGAGCCTCATCTTGTAGGCTTTGGAATCTCTTCAAGGGTGAGACTCGATACCCCCGTCGTTGCTACCATCTTCTAGATTGCATCTTGGCTTGGATTGCGTGTTCGCGGTAGGAAATTTTTTTTTTCTATGCAACGTTATCCTACAACGCGGCCAAGGAATCTTGCTGCGTTGGCCTACCCCTTTTTGTCCTCGGACTTCCTTTCTTGCGCTTCCTTGGCACATACTCCTTCTTCCTTCCAAAATCCGATCATCGTAAAATCTCAGGTGATTTGTACGTCGTTTGAGTCCCTAAAACATCAAAATATAGAAAAATGGGTTTTCTAACAGTGCATGGTTAATTCCAGAAAAATAGAAAAACTGTGAAATATATCCAAAATCAATATAAAACAATGATATAACCCTTATATGATGCAAATATGTTTGAAATATAAGTAATACAATGCAAAGTTCAGGTATGCATTTTACATGCATCAGCATCCCTAAGCTTAACCTATACTCGTCCTCGAGTATGAAGGTGATAAAACTAACATGGACTTTGCATTTTAATACAATAAATGGGTATCAAAGATGATTACTATTGCTACATAAAGTCAAATTATTGAATCTCAGAGGAGTAGCAATATACAAGATAGTTTATGAAGTGATATCAAATATTCAATGTAAGGATGTTCAATGATAATTCACAAAGTGTGACATAGAAGAAAGTAATATGGACCAAATGAATGCATAATGAAAATTAAAATATCGGAAGTTCAATTCGGCTCCCGGGTGCGTATGCTCCCCCTACCAACAAAACATATTTCAAAGTGTGGAAAAATTTTGATAAAAAAATCTACATGTACATCTCCATAATATATGTGTGTGCGTCAAGTTTCACGAAAAAATATTATTTTTTGTGACCTATGTTAAAAAGAGAAAACTTATCCTGTGAAAAGCATTATTTTAAGCACTAAATTTTGTCTTTTTTACACAAGTCACATGATAAGTTCATTTTTTATGAAACGACTTTGTGAGCGCGTAGCACATGAAGATGTACGTGCAAATTTTTTGTTTCAATTTTTTTAAAATTTAAAATATGTGTAAGATGCATTTTAAAATATAGGGAGCATATGCTCCCATGTTCCAAAACACCACTACCGTAAAAGACATCCTATAATGGTCATAGAGTATTCTTATAGAAATCTGAATATAAAAGGTGGACACTTTGGAAAGATAGATGAATAAGTAGAGGTAAAACATGAATAAGTCTCATCTAGCTTCCAAATGCTTCAACTTAAGTTAATGTTTGCAATGTGGTATTCATTGGTGTGGAGCTCTCATTACCCCTATCATAGCATCTTGAATGGTTAAGCTGAAAGTGAAAGCAAATACGAGTAATGTGCTTGAAAAAAATTACAGGTTGAATGCCTCATGCCCCGTGAAAACAAATACCTCTCCAACTGGCTACTCAATTTGAGCCACAAAGAAAGTTCATGTTAAAGTCATTGCAAGTAATAATAGCGTCATCAAGAGCGTCAACTGGGGCACCTCTTGTCCCAGGACATGGAACAAGTCCATATCAAAATGATAAGATAAACAAAACAATGAACAATCTCAACGCTCTTTTTATTTAGCAAGGGTATAGCTTTTAATTGTAAAGTGCATCACTGATGTGCCACTATTGCGTGTAAGTAAATTTCCACCATGCATCTCACATGACTTGGGTTAGCCGCCCAGGCGTCTCTCTAGCAATTTATACTCACTCCTCAAACTTACCAAGTTTTCACAATTATTTGACTCAATGTTAGGCATCTATAAACAAAAGTACATGATATCAACAAAATATAATTAAGCAATGTTGAAAGCTTGCCATGTGACAACACATATGAGCTAACTTCCAACCAACATTCTTGTCAGGCACACAACTTCATAATCTTAATCACAATGGTTTAAGTTTATTAAGTGCGAAGAAAAGTAAATTGTGCATCAAGTTCGTGAGATTTTTTTGAACCAACTATTCCCATAACAAATAATAACATAAGCATCTTAATTCGGAAGCATATATAATACAATATAAAATTATAAACATACTTGGAATAGCATAAAACTAATAGGTAGATATGGTGGACTCACTGAATTTTTTTTTTGGCTGAAGGTGTTGGAAAACAAGTTTTTTACTTGTTGGAATTTTGGGGCAAGCAAGAGAGAGAAAGTTGACCGTCTAAATGCATGCATACGTGTCCATAGAACTAATCAATCCATGTTAAACAAATTAAAGTAACATTCAGCATCAAAACATGAATAAAAAATAACTCTTGATAAAACACTTGCAAATTAATATTCATTAAAAAGCACATGAATCATGCAACTATATGTATCTTCTTGAATCAACTCAAACATCCTCTTCCCAATATTTGTTATAGCATTCAACTTAATTCAACCCAAACTTCCAGTATCTCTCCCTTAAAATAAATGAAAAGTGGTTGTCTCAAAAAATAAAACCAAACCAAAATAAAAATAACAAAAAGACACTCCAAGTTTATGCGATAAAGTGCATTGATCAAAAACAGAAGTTAGACATGTGAAAACCGAGAGTGTGTTGGTCCAATGGGGTTGTCTTCACATCCCCAAGCTTATGTTCTTCACCATCCTTGGATAGATCTTGGTGCATCTCCTCTAATTCCTGTGAAAAAAATTCAAAACACCATTTCTCCCTTTTTTCTGTAGGGTGACGTTTAGTAGGCACAAAATAATTGAATTGCTTGCTGTATGAAATCCTTAAACAAAATCAAGCTACATGTACATAGAGTGTATAATGTTGTATTCCTTCTCATAAACTCAATTGGATCAAAAAGATTCAACTTAAAAGTTCAAAGAATGCATAAAACAAAATGGGACAGAATCTGTCCAGAAAAACAGCAGCAGCAGAACGACTTTTTTTACCCCACTTATATATGTCCTAAAATCACGAAAAACATTCACGCATACAGGATGAAAAGTTGCAACTAAAGTTCAAATATCAGCTCATTCGGAGTTATAGAATAGGAACTAAAAATAATACCGTGCACAGATTCGTGCTGGAATAAAATCTCTGAATGCAAATAGCAACTTTCGAATGAAGCCTGGTGACCGGATGTATATGTGAGCACGCGTTTAAAAAGCGACACGTGTCTAACGGCGTGTGTTTGCCGTGAGGTGATATACTACTGCTAGAAAAAACTGAGATAGACTATTTCTTTGACCGTATCCACACGACCTCATCCCCATTTCCCATCCATCACTTCTTCCTCCAACATCGCCCGCTCCACCCATCCCTCACCCAGTTTTTCACATGATTCCTTCAGACGCATCTAATCTTTTCCTCCACCAACTCCTTTCCCAACCGTGAAAAGTGAATAGATAAGATTGGTGTATGCAGCAGCTCTGGCTGACCACGCTCGTGCAAGCTCGCCAAGCACAACGAAAGCCAGCGCGGGCCAGGTGAGGGTGAATCTGGGGAGAAGAAGTGGCGGCTGAGCGCGGAGCAGGTGCGCGCCTGGAGCGTAGCTCCGACGGCCCGCCGCCAGCCGGCGTGGTGTCCTCCGACAGCGACTTTAGCGGCGTGCTGAACGACACGGACGCGACCGACGCCACGCCGGCAGCGGAGACAGCGCCGGCTCCGGACGCGGGGACCGCCCTCCTCGGCGGGAACAAAAACTGCCGATCGAGCCCCGCATCGCTCGCCTCACTCCGCTCCCTCTTTCCTGATCTCTCTCGCTCACTCGATTTCTGGTCAAGATCCGGGGCGGCGAGAAATTCTGGTTTCTGGATCGATTCGGTCCCGGTATTTGCTCTCAATCTGGGTTCATCTCATGAGCCTCATCCAATCCGGCCTCCCTCCCTCCCGTGGTCAGTAGCCCCAATGGCGGATTTGGGGTTGTTGGGGCGCTATTCACCTTCGATGTCTGGTCGCGGTTAGGGATCACTCGAGCTTGTTGATGGGATTAGCGGATTAGCTGCTCAAATGACTATACGCGGCGGGGGACACGGTCCAAGGGCAGAAAAAGAGGTTTCACGCCATGTGAGCACATGGGTGTCGACAGCGCTTTTGGCTTGGAGCAGTTTGTTTCGTTGCTAGCACGCCCCGCGCTGATTCAGAAAAGTGGACAACAAATGATAGGGAACGCGTGCTCACGTATACAACCGGTTACTAGCAACTTTTTCAAACCAAAACGGGTAAAACTTGGCACTTTATTAAAAAATTCCAGAACTATAAATAAAAACTAAGTCTCTTGTTACAGCAAAAGGACACAAAGTGCTTTCATTATAGCCATGTAGGTAGACTTACTTACTTGATATTTATGATGGACGAAGCTCATGAGGGAGCTTGAAATTTTGTGTGTCCCTCTTCCTTGGGAAGTGTTCCATGCATTTTCTTGTGTGGAAATTGAAACTTCACATTCCCTTCTTTTGAATCAATGATAGCACCTGTGGTATCAAGAAAAGGTCTTCCAAGAATAATTGGACTAGAGGTTTTATTCCCCATATACATGATTAGAAAATCAACAGGTACAAAGGTCATATGTAACTCTACCATAACATCACTTACTTTTCCTAAATCATGTTTGATAGAGTCATCAGCAAGTGCAAGTTCAATGGAGCATTTTTCAAGATTCTTCAATTCAAGTACTTCATATAATTCTTTAGACAAAACAGAGACACTAGATCCTAGATTTAATATAGCATGGTGTGTCTCTTTTCCAATTGTTACTAGTACTTTGGGAATCCATATATCCCAAGCTTAGTTGGTATCATAGCTTTTTGGTTATACCTAGCAATCTTTTCTTTTAAAACATGATTAGCAATATAAGAACCAAAACCTTCTTGGTTGGTGTTGATAGAAGGATCACTTGCAAACTTTTGTAAGATAGATATTAATTCATGCAAGCTACAATTCTGTAAGTCAAGTAGTGGTTCCTTGACTTCACTAAGCATTTTAACTTCCTCAACCTGCTCTTCTTTACCCATACTTGTTTCTTAATAGGGACTTCTTTCACATGTTTAGATGATGGGTTTTTCCTCAATAAATCACTAACACAAACCAACTTTTCCTCAATTTTGTTGAGGTAAACATCTTTTTCAAGAATTTTTTTCTCACATAATCTTAGTTTGTGCATAACATTAACTAATTCATTGTCTATTTTGGGAATGATATTTTCAGAATAAGATGCTAGTTGATCAAAATCCTCCTTATTAGGTAGTTTCTTTAATTTGGCCTCAAATTTATCTTTAGATAATGAAAGTCCTAAAGTGGTATCCTTCACCTTTTTCTTACTACCAACAAAGCTGCCAAAAATTCTTCCAAGTGTCATGGCTGCACATGATGGTTTTGACAAGGAAAAACTTCCTCCCGTAGCCCCATCTAAGGCATTTTGATACCAACGATCTATTCTATAATAAAAATAAAGATCTAAATTTTCATTTTCACACGGTGTAGGATCTTCATAGTGTATCCTATTAATTCTTAGCCAAGCATCTTTTAATGTTTCCCCAGGATGTTGTTTAAAATTAGAAGTGGAACTTAACAGAGGACTCACTTCCTGCTTGTTTTCAAGAATCATGATTGCAATTTTTATGTATTTTAATTTTTTTAATGCAAAATTGAAAATAAAATAACAAACCAAAATATAAATATGATATGCAAGACAGTAACAAAACAAAATAAAATGCTTTGAAAGTAAAGATGGATAAGATGATGCTCACGTAGGTGCAACCTTCCCAAGCTTAGGTGTTTACACAAGTTGGTGATGAAGTTGATTTTCTTGTGAGATAACCTTCAACTAGTTCCTAAGCAACGGCGCCAGAAAACAATCTTGATGGGCGTAGAGTGTATGCGCTTAATTAGGTTGAGCTCTAAGTGCAGAGTTTGTAGATGTGGAAGACGTGTTTTTCCCACCAGGGTGACTCGAGCGTAATATCAAACCCTCGGAGAACTGTGTGTTAATGGTTTATCTTCTTATCCTTCTCTTATGGGACCTGCAAAACAAAGCAAAATGTTTTGTGCCCTCAACCTCACCAAGTGGTTGTCAAGGACAAGGTGTGAGCAAAGATGTGAAAAGATAATAAATGCAAATAAGAATAAATATGCGATGATATGGATGGTAATGCAACGGTGCTAGAAAACAGTGTGGTGTGTGGAACTAGTGGGATAGATCTCTCTACTTGCACAGCTCCAGAAAACAACTTGATATGCAAATTATGGTAAATAAATATGCAAGGATGGTGGAAACAATAACAGATGATATTTTTAGGTTTATATTGTGAATGCAAGAAATATAAGTATTTTTGGATTTTTGGATTTTTAAATGGCCGAAAATAAAGAAGTGTGTTGGAAAGGTGTTTCTTATGATTAAAAATGGACTGGGGTTCATAGTTTCACAAATGCACTCTCTCTTTTATAAAGTGGTAGACAATGGAACACTAGAATTGACATATATGATTGCAACATAAAGGTTTCATGATAAGTTACTAGTTATATGGGCATCACATCCTAACATACAGATCTTTTGTTTATTAATCTCTCTTATAGTCCACGAAGATGCGAACTAAATCATAACACCCTAGTAATTAAGATAAATCAGAGTATAGCATTAAGTTCTATGACATGAAGTTAAAATAAGAACATGCTAGATCTAGTCATGGAGAAGTGGCAAGGTCGCCCCACATCCCCGGTAGCATGGTATTCTCTTTATCCCTAGTGAGGTAAGAAATTAAGGTAAACACCTGAGTGGATCGTGAAATTTCTGTCACTTTCACTGCACTAGCGACCCCCCCCCCCCCGGTACTCCATCTAATGCATACGTTCCCCCTTACACACCCTCATACACAAGTTTGATCAGAACAAGTAAACAAGAACGGGGTACATAATATGCATCTACTTTCATAATTAAAACAAAACTATTGCAATCTCAAACATATACTAACACATAAAAAGATCCACCACAAAGGTATTACATAGATAACCTTAATCATGTTCAGCAGCTCATACGGTGCTAATTAGTGAAGCTCAAAGAGAGGATAGATACATAAGTTACTTCCACAAACCCATAGTCCAGGGGTGGACTACTTCCTCTTCATCATGGTGACGATGGTCGAGTCGTTGGAGGACATGTAGACCACACCGGCAGCGCCCCGCCGGAGTTTTCCCCCTCCAATCTGCAGCTCCAAGTCCCTGTTTTCATGTTTCTATGTTTTTGCGGCGCTCCCTTCCGAAAGGCATCGGGGGAGTATTTTTATAGACGTTTTTAGGTCAAGACGGAGGCACGGAGATGAAAACGGACGACATCGGAGGCTCGAGGCGTGCCCCACGCGGCCAAGGAATCTGGCCGCGTGGGCCTACCCCTTTTGGTCCTCGGACTTCCTTTCTTGCGCTTCCTTGGCTCGTACTCCTTCTTCCTTCCAAAAACTGATCCTCGTAAAATCTCAGGTGATTTGGACGTCGTTTAAGTCCCTAAAACATCAAAATATAGAAAAAGGGGTTTTCTGACAGTGCAGGGTTAATTCCAGAAATATAGGGAAACTCTGAAATATCCCCAAAATCAATATAAAACAATGATATAACCCTTATATGATGCAAATATAATTGAAATATAAGTAATACAATGCAAAGTTCATGTATGCATTTTACATGCATAACCCTCCAATAAATCTTGCATCTATTTGAGAGAAAAGATAGAGGAGATCTAGAACTACACTTCCACCAATCAACATTCCCTCTTTGCGAGAGAATCCATTTGGATCTAGATTTTGGAGAACTTGGTGTTCTCTTCTTTGTTCTTCCTCTCTTATTCCCCCAATAACTTTAATAGCTTTATTGGAATTTGAGAGTGAAGTATTTGGGCATCTTTGTGGTGTTTTTGCCACTGCATTTGGTGCATCGGTTTGACTTCTCCATGTGATACGTGGAGGTGAAAATTCGTGAGTATATTTCTTCGGGAGCTTGTTCCTCTTGGGTCTTTGGACCCTAGACAGCTTAGTGGTCTTTGTGGTGTTCTTGGGGACTCCAATTAAGTTGTGCAGATTCTTCAAGGGCAAGGCCTTTGTGGTGATTTATTGGGAGCCTCCAATTAAGTTGTGGAGATAGCCCCAAGCTTTATGCGGGTTCAGAGGTTCCATAGTGGATCGAGGTCTTCCCCTTTGGTGGGAAGGGTCGAGGAGAATACGGTGAGGCCTTCGTTGTTTTTGGAGTGCTTTATCCTCCACACCGCTCCAACGGAGACTAGCACGTGCAAGAGTGTGAACTTCGGAATACATCGTCGTCACCGCATCACCTCGGTTATTCCTATATCCGGAGCTATTTACTTCTGCACTTTACTTTGTGAAACCCTTCGTGCTTGAAGTTATATATATTGCTTAGCATAAGTTGTTGGTGCACATAGGTGAACCCTAGTTATATAGGTTTTGTACTTGACAAATTAAACGCTAATTTTATTCTGCATTTGTTAAGTCATATTCGTAAAAGTTTTAAACCGCATATTCAATCCCCCTCTAGCGGCATCCGTGTCCTTTCAACGTGTTAACAGGGTTCCTATAAATATCAAATTTAGATGAACTTTATCCACTAACAAGTATGAACTTTGGTTGCATTTGTTGCCGTGCCTAATCTCGGTTAACCTAAGTGATGTTTTAGATGTTTTTACTTACTTTCTCAGTGAAGTCTGTGTATGCCGATTTGATGAATGGCCATACGATTTTCTTGCACAAACATATTTGAAAAATTAAAGTGTCACTAAAGATTAAGATCTTCACGTGGTTTCTTTATAAAAAGGTGAATTTAACAAAAGATAACCTCGCTAAAAAGGAATATGAATGGTTGTAAGAAATGTGTGTTTTGTAATGCTAATGAATCTATCGACCATTTATATTTTTATTGTCCCTTCGATAGACTTATTTGGAGAATTATTCAATTCACTTTTAATGTCCTCCCACCAACCGATATCACAAATATGTTTGGAAGTTGGTTGAATGGAGTTAATAAAGCATCTAAAGAACATATCTGAATGTGTATTTGTGCTTTGATGTGGGCCATTTGGAACTGTCGTAATGATATTGTTTTTAACAAAAGTACGAATGTTCATTTCTACATGTTATCCGTATGGTTACACGTTGGATCCACGATTGGTCCTATCTTTTACTGGAGGCGCAATAGATATATATATGGATTCTGGATGTAGCCGAATGGAGACAGTTACTTGGGATATTTACAACCATGGTTGCTGGCGGCTTTCTAAAAGGCTTCAAGATGCATAGAGAATATTTCTAATTTTCGTTGGTTAATATTAATGTCCACCTTATGTGATTCATAAGCTGTAATACTTTTAAACTTTGATACTACGCAATAAAATGGCTACGTGCATCAATTGATGCAGAGGCCGAGGCTACTCTCCATTTTGAAAAACAGAAAACTGAAAATAAGTTCTTGTCGAGCTTCATGAAGAAGACTGATAATGTGGCTAAGAAAAGCATCACTAGAGGCTGTAAGGATGGTGTCATCGATATATAATAGGAGGTAAGCGGCATGACTACTAACCTTGTACACAAACTGCGAGGTGTCATTGTGAGCTGCAACAAATCCAATGGTGAAATAATTATTAATAGATCGACGTAATTTACGCAAAAAAAACTCGAATACATTTTTCTCTATCTGTCTACACCATACCGGTTCAATTACAAGTGTATTCGACTTTATAAAGGAAATCACAATGTACCGGTTAGATTAGAAGTGTATTCAACTTTATAAAGGAAAACAAAATGTAGCTTGGTTTCATGCTTGTGTTCCTATGAAATTTTGGCATAAGAATGTATTTCTTAGGAATTTGACAATCTCGGTTTCAAAGTGAATATGTACTCCCTCTATCCTGGAAAAGATATCTCAGATTTATCAAAATTTAGATCTAGATACTAATAGTATCAAAAAAAGACAGATGATGACGAGGCGGTTCCTCGGCAATGCCCACCATGAGGGGCTTGGGTTTTTAGAGAAATGCGACGGCGGAGGTTCCGGGAGCGAAGCGGTACACGACGTACCCAGGTTCACGTCCCCGCGGTGGAGGATCGCTACGTCCTGCTAGCAATCCACCATATGAATATATGGGTACAGGGGGCCGCCATAGGCGGATTGTTGGATCTAGTCTAGTTCTAATCCGCGGGTTGCGGTTTCTAGGCGTGCCGCCTCTATGATTATGCTTCTGATTGTGCGTGCCCTAAGGGGTGCCCCTGCCTGGTTTTATATATCACCCAAACTAGGGTTTACAAGAGTCCTAGTAGGATTCGTGTTGGAGTCTTCTTTCCTTGTAGTCCAAGTTGATATTCCCTGCGGGTCCAGCTTGTCGAGTCCTTTTGCTGGTCCAGCTTCATAGTTTGCACCGGGTATGGCAATGTCGAGTACCCGAAGGGTTATGCCCACGTCAGTAGCCCCCGAGTGTCTGGCCAAAGTGAAGCTTCGGGAAGGGACTCAAGTTGTCTTCGCCGAATGTCTTGGTCATCTGTTGAATCTTGTGCTTGATGTAGAGTCGAAGTTGCTTTCTGTCGGGTGCGCCTTCGCGCTCCCGATGGGAGTAGCCCCCGAGTCTATGGGCGGGTGCTTGCAGCCACGCATAGACTCAAGTTGTACTACTCGAAGATCTTGATTGTTGATGCCGATGTCTTCAACTTTATTCTTCTTTGTTGGCGAGGTTGCCATATTTTTTATCGGGTGCGCGACTAGCGCTCCCGATGGGAGTAGCGCCCGAGCCTGTAGATAAATATGAAATAGTTATGTATAGGGTGTAAAAAATGCTAAGTCAAACACCATAGACTTTTTCAAGTTCCGAGAACTTGATGCCGATGACTCTGATGATGCCATAGATAGAGGAGTTGATGATTCAGATGATATCCTAGAGGAGCCGATGATTGAGATGATAGCCCTGAGGAGCTGATGATTGAGATGATGGCCCAGAGGAGCCGATGATTGAGATGATGGCCCAGAAGAGCCGATGATTAAGATGATGGCCCAGAGGAGCCGATGATTTAGATGATGGTCCAGAGGAGCCGATGATTGGGGTGATGGCCTAGAGGAGCCGATGATTGGGGTGATGACCCAGAGGAGCCGATAATTTTATCGGGTGCGCGTCCAGCGCTCCCGATGGAAGTAGCCCCCGAGTTTGGGCACTGATGATTGCAACTGTGAGTAAACTCAAGTCGAGCAACTCGATGTTTATAGTTTTCTTCAGGTGCCGTTGACACATTGTTGTATATTTCAAGGGGCAATCCTCAATGCACCTTCGAGCATCGTTGATGCCATTGTTTGTAAGTTTTTCGGTAGGTACATATATATGCACTTTTACCGTGTCAATGCCGTTGGCAAATTTTGAAGGAACAAATCTTAATTGCCCGTTTAAGCGTATGTGTATTCATTGATCAGCAAATTGTTTGAGTGATCAGCTCGTGTTGCAGGTCTTGCTAAACCCGTTGTATGTGCAACTTTGCTTTCAACCGATGTATGTTCTGACAGCAGCTCCCGAATGCATCGGAAGCACTAGCTCTGTCGATGACTCCGTTGCTCTTTGATACTTCCATAAGTAAAGTACCGAAAGTGGGTCGTTTTTCGTACGTGTTTCATGATCCTTGCTATCTGCGGCACTCTTTGAGGCATCTATAGCAAAGAAAAAGAGCAAGGTCCCCGTTGCTTTATGATCCTTGCTATTTGCGGCACTCTTTGAAGCATCTATAGCAAAGGAAAAGAGCAAGGTCCCCGTTGCTTCATGATCATTGCTATTTGCGGCACTCTTTGAGGCATCTATAGCAAAGGAAAACAGCAAGGTCCCCGAAATAATCTTCAGGGGGCCGTGAGCCCAGTCGAATCTTCAAGGGACTGTGAGCACAGTCAAATCTTCAAGGGACTGTGAGCACAGTCAAATCTTCAAGGGACCGTGAGCCCAGTCGAATCTTCAAGGGACTGTGAGCACAGTCAAATCTTCAAGGGACCGTGAGCCCAGTCGAATCTTCAAGGGACTGTGAGCACAGTCAAATCTTCAAGGGACCGTGAGCCCAGTCGAATCTTCAAGGGACTGTGAGCACAGTCAAATCTTCAAGGGACCGTGAGCACAGTCAAATTTTCAAGGGACCGTGAGCCCCGAGGTTCGTTGTAATATACGAACAAGGTTCCTGACGATGCAGTTCGGGTGTCCCAAATTACTGCAATTATTCAAAACTTGAGTCTTCATATCTTTCTCGGGTTCCAGCGAACCGGCGCTCCCGATGGGAGTAATAGTCTTCAAATCTTCTTGGGTTCCAGCGAACCGGCGCTCCCGATGGAAGTAATAGTCTTCATATCTTTTTGGGTTCCAGCGAACCGGCGCTCCCGATGGGAGTAATAGTCTTCAAATCTTCTTGGGTTCCAGCGAACCGGCGCTCCCGATGGGAGTAATTGACGATGCGGTTCCTGACGATGCAGTTCGGGTGTCCCAAATTACTGCAATTATTCAAAACTTGAGTCTTCATATCTTTCTCGGGTTCCAGCGAACCGGCGCTCCCGATGGGAGTAATAGTCTTCAAATCTTCTTGGGTTCCAGCGAACCGGCGCTCCCGATGGGAGTAATAGTCTTCAAATCTTCTTGGGTTCCAGCGAACCGGCGCTCCCGATGGGAGTAATTGACGAGGTGGTTCCTGACGATGCAGTTCGGGTGTCCCAAATTACTGCAATTCTTCAAAACTTGAGTCTTCATATCTTTCTCGGGTTCCAGCGAACCGGCGCTCCCGATGAGAGTAGTAGTCTTCAAATCTTCTTGAATTCCAACGAACCAGCGCTCCCGATGAGAGTAACCGCAATAGTTCGAAGATATTCCAGGAGCCCCCGAGTAATTCCAGCGAACCGGTGCTGCGGCAGGCGCAGCCGAAGTAATTGCGCCATCCAAGATAGTCCGTACGGCGGGCGCAGCCGAAATAATTCCGCGGCCAGAAATAGTCCATGCGGCAGGCGCAGCCGAAATAATTCCGCGGACAGAGATAGTCCATGCGGCAGGCGCAGCCGAAATAATTCCGCGGACAGAGATAGTCCATGCGGCAGGCGCAGTCGAAGTAGTTGCACGGCCAAAGATAGTCCATGCGGTGGGCGCAGTCGAAATAATTGCGCCATCCGAGATAATCCATGCGGGCGCCAGGCAAACGTGGTCGATGAAGAGGACGCAGTCGATGTAGCGGACCCGCGACAGGTGAGCACCCGAATATATTTAGTTCGTAATGTCGGGTCTATGACACGCAAGCCTCCGGGTACGACAAATGCACGACAGCTGATATTTTTGTTTGCGTCGGATGAAGACTTCACGACGACGAGCAACGCATATTGATCGATCTTCTTTTGCTTCTTTCCACACATAGGATAGTAATACTCGATTTTTTTTTCCTTGGATGTATCGCTGTCGATCTACCCGGCGAGAACTGACAGCTCGCGGCAGGCTGATGCTTCCGAGCCCCTTTTTTTTCTCTTCTTTCTTTTTCGTGTATCAGTTGATCTTTGCCTGAGCTTCATCTCGAATCATTGCACGAAGTGGAATACATGTATCTTCGTATGCATGCACTATGTGCATAGTTGCTTCTCCTTATCCCAGGTCCGGTCAAAGTCCTGGCCATACATCTGTCTCTTCTTGATTTCTTCTTGAAAACAGCCGACGGAAAGCAGCACTGAGAGGGAAAAGTGGAGGAGGAGGCCGCTGAGCACGGAACAGCGCGGCCGCGCGGGACGGCGGGAGGCCGCCACCTCGCGCCGAGCACCAAACATCTCTCGAATCCGTCCACGCCGTCAAGTATGGAGCTACCATGGAGGCGGTCGCGGCCGAGTACATCCAGCCATGCCCCCAGCAATATTGTGTTCGTCGTCATCTTGATTTCTGTTGGCTGAGCTTGGAGTGACACCCGTTGAGTACGCACATGGATTCCTCACAGATTTTGTAATCTAGAATCTGGCAATTACGCTGTCACAGGGTGCGGCGGTCCCAGCTACCAATCACCATGAAAATACTGCCCCAATGTATACGAGAAGACATCGGGTGCGGCCAATCATGGATATGCTTTCATCCGTTGTAACTCCGACGCTGACGACGAAGTCAATTCTTGTTGATGAAGGTTGAATGCGCCAGCGTAGACGATTTGATCGACAGTGACCTTGTTGTTGATGATGAGAAATCCCGCCCGGATAACGAAATCCAACCGTTGCACTCCTCACAGACGGCGCCAATTGACGAGGCGGTTCCTCGGCAATGCCCACCATGAGGGGCTTGGGTTTTTAGAGAAAGACGACGGCGGAGGTTCCGGGAGCGAGGCGGTACACGACGTACCCAGGTTCACGTCCCCGCGGTGGAGGATCGCTACGTCCTGCTAGCAATCCACTATATGAATATATGGGTACAGGGGGCCGCCATAGACGGATTGTTGGATCTAGTCTAGTTCTAATCCGCGGGTTGCGGTTTCTAGGCGTGTCGCCTCTATGATTATGCTTCTGATTGTGCGTGCCCTAAGGGGTGCCTCCCGCTTGCTTTATATATCACCCAAACGAGGGTTTACAAGAGTCCTAGTAGGATTCGTGTTGGAGTCTTCTTTCCTTGTAGTCCAAGTTGATATTCCCTGCGGGTCCAGCTTGTCGAGTCCTTTTGCTGGTTCAGCTTCATAGTTTGCACCGGGTATGGCAATGTCGAGTACCCGAAGGGTTATGCCCACGTCAGATGAGATTTGTCTAAATTAGATATGTCTATACAATTACATATGTATTGGCACTCGAATTGCAAGGAATTCTCTCAGCAGGTTTTCTCGTAGATAAAAAAGCGCAAAAAATGCAAATTTAATAGAAAAGGAGATCAAAGAGAAAAAAAAAAGATGTGAGCCCTCCATCAACAACCCGTAGCCCGGGCCTCCCTGGCTACGACAAAAGCTAGAAACTCCATCCATTTCCATATACAATAATGTTCAGCTCGTTGGAAACCCAATTTAATTTTTCCAAGGTAGCTCTTAAATGGAGCTGTGGAATGGAGTAGATTCGATAGGTTTAGATAGAATTTTTGATGGTAACGGCAATACCAATTCTAAACATAAAACAATATACTTCCCCATTCCATGAAACTTATCTGAGAATTGTCAAAATTTAGATGTATATGTGACAATTTTCATGGGACAAAGGGAGTATAAGAAGTCAGTTCTTGCTTCCAACAAGGCAACACCAGCAATGAACCGGCACCATTTCTTCCCTCTACTTCATACCATGTGACCAATGGAAGCTCTCTCTCAGATGGGGTAGCTCACACAGCGTTACACGAGAATATGTGCAGAAAAGGAGTCCTAGGACCAACGTCAGATACACAATAGTATGTGCAGAAAAGGAGTCCTAGGACCAACGTCAGATACACAATAGTGTAGTAATCACTAATCTGAAGATGCAAAAAAAAAAAAAAATCAAACTTGACAAATGCCAATAAGGAAACTAATAAGTTATCTATGGAACAAAAGCAAGAATCCAGATGGACAGAAGTATGTGTGTCAGCTCCGTGATGAACACTTTTTTTGAGAATGCCCAAGAAGATGACACCGGCCACACTGAACAATCCGCTTCGGCCGTTTCAAGCTTTCCATCTTGAGAATCTTCATTTTGGGACGACCAGGAGGCCTCCGGATCTTGGGTGGGCGAAGTATCACGTCTGACTTGTAGCATACGCCTGGCCCAGAGGAGGAATTGCTCCAGTGAATCCGGTCTGGAATTGGATAGATTCGCTGAGAGTAGGTCTCCCTATACTTCAATACGCTGAAGCAGTCATGTGTGTATTGGCGAGGATCTTCACCACATGAAAGTAGTGCAGCAGCAGCATGTGCACATGGAATACCATATATTTGCCACCGACGACACGAGCAGAACCTGGTTTCAGTATCCACAATGTTTGTTCGCTCAGATGACACGATCTCAAACTCCACCTTGTTTGCACGGAGTACTTGATAACATCCTGAATCAGAAATGGATTCTGAAATGAGTTTCTCAGCAGATGGAACAAGAACTGACTCGTGGGATAGTGCCAACTTGTATCGTTCACTAAACCAGCATGTCAGTTGGTGTCTGATGTACTCGATTGTTTGCACAATGGGAAGCTCATGACACTCCAGGGCCCAGTTATATAATATTTCCGTTATCCCAAGATTGAAATGGCCATATCGCATACCCTCAAAGTAAGAAACTGCCCAGAGGTTTGGTGGAAAATGCTGGAACCATTGCATGACATCCTGAACTTGCATCATATCTTTTACCTTTATATCAAATTCTGTAGTTGTGAGAGCATAGAAAGCGCTCCAGAAAAGGTTCAGAAGTTTAGGACTCTTGAACTCTTCACGGAAATTCTCACTCACGTATCTCAAGCAAAATCCATGAAAAGCAGTAGGGAAGTTGAGCTCGACAGCTTCAACCACCTGTGGATGCCTCTCAGAGAGTATTGTTAAAACAGGCATCTTATCTGTGTTAACTCCAAGCATCTTCCTCAGTTCTGAGATAAACCACATCCAGTTGTCATCACTCTCAGAATCGACAACAGCAAATGCTACAGGGAACATCATATGATCAGCATCAACAGCTGAAGCACATAGCAATGTCCCGAGATACTTCCCCTTCAGTTCTGCCTTGTCAATTTCCAAAAGGGGTCTACACGCATTTAAGAAGCCATAAATCGATGCACGGAACGAGACAAAGAGCCGCTGAAAGGAATTGTCTGTCGCAGACCCTTTGTATACTGCAACGCTACCAGGATTTGTCTTTCCAATCTGCTCACAGTATGCAGGAAGAAGGCGATATCCATCCTCAAGGGTACCATGAACAGCAGCCATGCTTCTCTCCTTTCCTCGCCATGCCTGCATATAAGACACAGCAACCCCATGCTGGTCCCGAATATCCTGCAGTATCTCCTTTGGCTTAATCTGCGGATTATCTCTTAGCCTTGCCTCAACAGACCTAGCCACCCAGTTAACAGTGGCCTGTTGATGATGTAGATCCTGAACACCCTCACATGTGTGCTCTGCTTGCAGCGTCCTGACGGTGAAAGTCGGAACATCATGGCACTTGGCCACATGCACCCGCCACGGACATCCTTCTGTGCTGCATTTAGCGATGAATCTGCTACGGTCAGATTTCACGACGCGAAGCTGGAAATGCAAAGCAATGGCCATGTCCTTGATCGCCCTGCGGCAGGTTTCAACATTGCTGAACTCTTGGCCGATGACAAGGAATCGCTCACGCTGCACAAGGTCCTGCTCTGCCTCAAGATAAATCTGGTCGTCTTCTGACTCAACTAAAATATGGTCGTCTTCTGACTCTACTAAAACATGGTCGTCTTCCGGCTCAACTAAAACCTGACCATCTTCTGCATGAACTACAACCTGGCCGTCCGACTGAACTATAACCTGGTTGTCTTGCAGCTGAACTGCATCCTGGCTGTCTTGCCCCTGAAATACAACCTGGTCATCTTCCGACTGAACTACGGCCTGGCCATCTTGCGCCTGAACTACAATCTGTCTGTCTTGCGCCTGAACTTCTACCTCGATGTCTTCCATCATTAAGCAGCTCTAAAGTCTGAATAAAATTACCTTATTCTGACTCATAGAAAACATCAGACACCTCGATAGCGACGGAAGAAACTTTGTTCACAACTCCCAAAGAACTGCCCTGTAAACATGAGCAGAAGCAGAGAGCTATTAACACGAGAAAGAAGCCATTCCAGTGGAACAAAAATTACCAGTATTAGCATAAGCACGTAGTCACAAACGAGAGAAAGAGCCAATCCAGTGGCTGAGCCATGGGTAGAGCCACACCCCGGCATGGTCCGTATGCAGAACTTCTTTAACCTAAATATTAGTGAAATATTTGATTTGGCCTAGCACTTAGCCTAATTACAACTCTGAATTCAAAATTGGCCCGGGGTTTGGTTAGATTCTAGCTCCGCCTGCTGAGCGGCACAAAAAGTATCATTCAAGACTTACTCAGTTGACCACACCTTCCTCCCAAGTCCCCAAGTCCCATTTATTGGGAGAAAAAATTAAGAACGTTAGGTAGCAAGTCCTACGGCGTCAACTGCGGCCGATCTCGCGTGCCGAAGAAGAGAGAACCTAATCGTGTGAGCCATGGAATAGGGGCGACGGATCTAGATGTTGCGCCGGGTGTTCGCCCAAAATTTGTGGGTTCAGTTTGGGATTAAGCAAGCACTGGATGACTAGAAGCTCGTACCTCGAAGAAAACAACCAATGTCCAAAACTGCGGACGCGGCGGAGACAGCAGGGAGGGGCGCGATGGGACGGGAACGGAGACGGCGGTGGCGACGGCGATGCGAGTGAGAGGCAGAGGGGTTCGGGGCCGAGCCTTCGGCGGCGACCGCACGGCGGCGACTCTAGGGCACAGCGGTGGACGGTGTGGCTCGGAGATTTTAGCGTCGCATTTGGTCGTCAAAGGAAAAGATAACGGAGGAAGGGGAAAATCTCTACTCCACACTTTTGCCTCGCAACCCTCCTAATCTGTCCGCAATACATTTCACTCGAAAAATCGTTTACAATTTAGCCCCTTGTAGATAATTAGCCCACCCAACACTTGAGACATATCCCGGCCCAACGCAAACAAACGCGAAGTGACCGTTTGCATACGTGCGAAAAAAATATAGCCTGGACCCATCTCAACGGTCCGAGGTAAAATGTCCGACCTGTCCGTGAGGACGCAGACGCAAAAGCAGCCTAAATTTGTGGTCGAAATGCGTCGGTGCGGACGTTGCTTGGCGTCCGCGTCCGCGCACGTCCTTCTCCGTCCTAGATGGCCCGCTCGCCGGTGGCATCGAAAAGCCACTTCCACTTCCACCACTCCCAAAAATTGTATTCAGGTGGCCCTCGCCGCCGTCGCTGCCTCGCAAACTGAGGAACCTGCTATCGACGAGACTGCCCCCGCCGCGATGAGACTACCCCCATGGTAGGCTCAAAGCGCGTCGGCTCTGCCAGTGAAGATACGAAGGCGAAGGTGGAAAAAAAGACGCTCTCATTGAAAGAGCGTGGAGCCCCCATGTGTGGTTTTGGTAATTAATGACAATTCCTATGGACTAATGGTTGCATTGAGTTATATCTGTATGAGTTGTTCATAGGCAATGCTTGAACCATACATTGGTTTCAAGGTTGCAATAAGATGAAATGAGGTGCAAGTTCAAGATAAGCCACACCGAAGAAGAATCTCTCCCATAGTGGATTATGGGGAAGCAATCCGCAAGACTTCATCAAGCAAGCATAATCAAGAAAGGTGTTCCATCTTGTTGCGGTCAAGATCGTCATCATCAAGCTCAAGTGAAATGCGCAAAGTTAAGGTTTGCTCTTGATAAGATTTCTTTATTACCGGTCTCATGGTTTATTTGGGAGATCGGTTTATAGGCTAGGTGTTGTACTATCAAGGGGCTCTCGAGTGAGTAACTCGATCGTATCGTTCGGAGTGCGGTCAAACCTTTGCATCCTTGCATCATCTTTCTTGGTTGTTATTTGGATCTTATCCATGTGGTGTTTTAGAGCTTGTGGTTATTTCCATGACAAGCTCTAATTCATCGAAAACGGATTTCACGTATATCACTTGTTGCGTTTTCGAGTTGGGCGATTTTCTCGGTTTCTCCTATTGTGGTGTTACACCTCTAAGGTGAATAGAAAATCACCCCCACTAGTTTGTGGGGGTAGCTCTTGTCGTCCTCTTTCCAACAAAATTGGTTTCATGTCGATCAGAGTTTTCAAACTCTAGATTTTGCGGTTTTAAGTTTGCCTTTGTTTTAATAAGGAAGAAGAAAAAGAGAAAAGGATCTACCGGTGGTACCGCCGGTGAGGGGCTGCTACTACCGCCAGGCCATGGCCGGTAGTACCGCCCAGGGTACCGGCGAGATGCACCTGCTCCCAGTAACCCTGCATCGCGCGGCCGGTACCATGGCCGGTGGTACCAGCCTGTGGTGACCCTGCATACCACTGCATGTTGTAGTATGCCAGTCGTTGATATAACATTCACGAAGTACCATTCCGCAAATATTACATCCCTCAGAGTAGTACAACAGAACATAGCAGGTCCATAACTCCTTCATTTATTATTACAAGCATAATATACATATCATCTCGGAGCTCCTCTTGGGTCCTAAGAGGGATACTCCTGGGTTCGAGACGAACCCACTTAACTTACAATATAATAGTCTTAATAAGTGGTACATTTATTTCAACGAGTTGTTAAGTACTAGAAGTTCGTACTGCTCGGTTACTACTACTCTCTATCAGTCTAAGCTTGATCTCCACCGGAACCCTCCCCGGTTCCGTAGACTATAAGATAGTCTACACCTTCGACCCCTCCAGAGAGGTCTGGTTCTTCATAGCCGATGATGTCGGCTCCTTCAGGGTTGTCGTTGTCCTCCTCCAGATGGTTCAGACAATCTAAGAAGGGGATTTAAGAGTGGTATGAGTACGAGCGTACTCAACAAGTTTATTATAGAAAAGAGGTGTTTAATGCACTAGCTACGATACTAGACCAGAAAGTGTAATACCAATGCAAGTTTTGATAAACATTTCTTCAAGAGGTTGCTTTTATTCCGAAGAACTATGTCCGTCAGCCTTCACCGGTTTACTAGAACTTCATGGAGTTCCTTTCCGGCAGCGTTCGCAATTCCAAATCCCGGAACAGGGAGTGACAGGTCACGGTTCTTTACACTCTGCAGAGGTGTGTTGCTTTACCCATAAGAGATCTTAACCTTGGTGCCAACCGGGCAGCTTTCTCGTCCACACTTCCTATGGTGTGAGGCCCGGTATAAGATCTAGCCAATCATGTTCCTCCGCTACCTCGAACACCCACCCTTTGTTGCAAACTCCGACCCTGGGTCCACGCCGGTTCACTTACACCAATTAAGGATGGGCCCCGACCACGACAACAATGCAGGGCTCTACCATACATTCCTACGCCGGCAGTCGCAACCCATCATAGACCGCAATACCGTGGGGACTTAGGACTCCCCGGCCTCACCGCTTGCTCCTTCGGGCGACAAGTGTACTACGGACAATGCCGTGGGGACTTAGGACTCCCCGGCCTCACCGCTTGCCCCCTTGGATTACAAGTGTACTACGGTAAAGCGCATCCGTTGATGAACGAGAGGTGGAAACACTTTTGACTACTCCGTCCCATTCCGGATCTTATGGTTAACACGGGTATTACGGCACAAGAATCATCTGGACGACATTTGTTGTTTAATCCTAGATGGATATAAACCCTTGCAATGGAACCTCCACCATATCAACACAATCCATGGTTCCATTGCCCACCACTTAGTCATATTCATAGTTATGAAAATAGTGGTTTTGCCTTTTTATGCAATAGTGATACACATAGTACTTTGCAAGTAATTTGATAAAATTACTCAAATGACATGAGCAAGTGATGAACTTGCCTGAACACTGCAAAGTTTTGCAGTTGGATGGTGTGGACTGACCCTTGTCCTCTGTTGCTGAAAAGAATAGCATCATTGTCTGATAAGGGCAATGGTTAAACAAGCATTGATGCATGATTCCAGTTTTAGGGTTTGTTCCCCCCTTCCGGTGTCGTTATTATTTCATGTGAGAGGTTAATACTAAGAATAATTTGGAGATACTCTATTTAGGGCAAATACAACCTTGAAATGTTGTCAAGGTGTTTTTAAAGTCCAAAAGAATTTATGGACTTATTTTCATTATTGAAAATAATACATGTGATTTAAATGATTATTTTAATCATTAAATTTTAGCTTATTCTAGTTTATCTTCAAAAATTCTATTTTATATTTTATTATGGTAGAGTTTTTTATACTTAGTGGTTTTCATATTTTTATTTATTTTTTTAGAGCTAGGAAACATTTATTGTGCATTTTCAAAGTTTCTGTATTTATAAGGAATTGTGAAATGACAAAAATGCCCCTGGGCCCACATGTCAGTGAGGCCCAGCGGGTTGAGCTAGACTAGCTCGGGTCCAACCGACCCGAGCGGTCGCTCACTCTCTCCCCTCGCTCGCGCATGTCTGAACCCTAACCCTAATCCTCCTCTGGCGACTCGCGTCGCCACCGTCGTCGCCGGACGCCGCACGATTCCGGCCGTCTCTGGCCCTTGCCGGCGACGAGGTGGTGCGAATCTGGACTGCCTCTCGACGGCGCACCAGATCCACCGTCTCGATCTGGTCTTCATCTTCTCCTTGGTTCGCCCCCATCGCGTTCGCCCGCACGGCCGTGGGGTCTTCGCGGCGATTCGTCTCTCACCGGCGAATCCGACGCGGTGGTGCGGCCGTGAGCCACGCCGTGGTGGTGTTGGAGCATACCCGCTCGGCGACGCCAGGCTTGGCCGCGGCTTGGCGCTGCCGTGGTCGGCCCGTGCCGCCGTGCCGCCATGGCACGCCGTGGTGCTGCTGCTCCAGGTATGTGCGCCGCCATCCCTTCTTCTACCTGATCTACTTCTTCTCCTCCTCTTCTTTGTCTAGCTTGGTCACTGGCCTGCCGTTCCTCGTAGAGGTGCGGCCATGCCGTGATGCTGCTGCTGTTCTGCTCGTGATGTTGTGCTGCTGTGCTGCTGCTACGCCGCTTGGGTTGCTGTGTTAACCGTTGTGCTGGCCCTACTGCTGTGCTGCTGTTGTTGCCGCGCTTGCCCTAGTCTATGCGCGTGTGCTAATCTTACTGTGGCGTATGCCTCCTTTGTTTCCTGTCTCTGCTCACCCTTGTGGTTATACATGCTATTATTTGTCTAGGTGCTCATCTGAGCATCCCTAGCCATTGCTGTTGCTTGCTTGCTTGTGCTGTGCTATGCTCTGGCTCCCCTGGTTCACTACTGTGAGTGATTCTTGTTGTTTAGCAAGTACCAGTGCTGCTTGGGTGATGATTAAAGGTTATTGGCTCATGGTAGGCTCGGCCTTGCTTAATTGTTGTCCATATACATCAATTCCTTGATGATATGCTTTTGGATACAATCATAAAAATGGTTGTGTTAGTTGTCTGTGATTCAATTGTTGCTTAACTGTGGCTGTTTAATTTATATGATTCCTGTGTTGATGCCAGTGATGCCCTAGCATGCCCTGGCATGCTCTAGCAAGCTTCTGATGATCATATGATCATCAGTTGTTTGTAAAAGCTGTTGTGTTGTTTCAGTGCTTCACTTCTATTCAACCTGTGATGTGTGTATATCCCACAGGCTGGTCCTGGTGTGTGCTGGTGCTTTCTTAAACAGCAGCTGTTGCTTGCAATGATCCATTGGATCATCAGCAAGGCCCTGGTGCTTTGGTTATTGGTGTTGTTCACTTATCTTTATTGCCTGGATTTACTGAAATAGATAAGTGATGTGAGCTGCTTTGCAGTTGTGATCATCCTATTAACTGTGACAGGGCTAGATGGATGCCAACACTCAGTTGTGTACCCTAGCCCTCTACTGAATCCAAATGGATAATGATGTGTGGTTTCTTGTGCTGGATCAGGGTTGAGGTGGCCCTGGCAGCACTTGTGATGCTGTCATGGTTGCTCCCCTCTCTGTGACTTGCTATGGTGTGTGATTGCTTGCTGGAATGGAATAGCTGCTCACTGGCTTGATCCAATATTGGACTTCCAGTGGCCTTTTGCTGTTGACAAAGTATATAGACAAGAAATTGTCTATAGTCTAATGGCATAAATAGATGTAGGTGCTAAGTGTGTGGGCTAGGCTAGCTGTGACTTCATCTTTTGCTGGATTTCTTCAGTTATGCATTAGTTTGCATAACTTCTGTTCCCATAGGATGATTGCCTAATGGTCTTTACCCATATTTGCTTGCACCAAATGGCTTTACAGCCAAATGATGACACAAATAGGGTAGCCTACCCTCTTTTGCTTCTGTGACTTGTGCATATGCTAGATCAGTATGAGAAAAACCTTGCTTGCTCATGATTTACTGGTATACCTCACTCCAGCTCCTAGAAATGTGTTGGTGTAGAGGGTTTGCTTCTGTGATGATCTTATGCTTGCCATGCTCCTCCTAGCAAGCCTGTGGTGTTTGATTCAGTTCTGTGGTTGTGAAGATTTGTTGAACTGCAGTGGCTGTTCAACCTGTTCTTGTGTTCTTGTGAACTTACCCAGCTGCTGGTCTGTCGATGAACTGCTGGTTCTGGCAGTGGAAAAGGTTTTACATGAACCTTGTGTTGATCTCCTGCTCGACAACAAGGCCTGGCCACTCTTGGTGACACACTGACCTGTGTGTGTGTTGTGCTGCATGCACACTGCCTTGTGATCAGTCTAGCTGTGTGTGTGCAAATGCTTGGTATCTGGCTTGTGCTGGCCTTGAGTGGATCAGCTCGGCAGCTTGGTTCATATCCTCTCCAATTTCCTTTATTTCTAACCTGCCAAGTGGCTATGCCACTTGGCATAACTTGTTTTTGTTGTATTTATGTGCAGGGTTCAAGGTGATGATCAAATGGACATGAAAATCATCAGGCACAAGACTAAATGAAGTTTAGCTTGTAGTTTTAGGATAGATCATTGCATTGTAATTTCCTTTTCTTTTCTTTTTTCTATTTTTCCCAATTCTTGTAATATGTTGTAATATTCCTTTATTTCATTTGTGAATAATGTAAAGACATTGTATAATGTGTGTTAATCAATAAAGCTCAAGGTTTTCTCTAATGAGCTTGACTTCTTATTTATATTGTTCATAATGTGTATTACTTATTATTAGCTTAATGAATTTCCTCACAATTGAAATATAAGGTATTGATTTAATGTTTGAATTTGAAATTCAAATTCAACTTATGAATTGAATTCAATCATGCAACTTAAGTTTGCAATATCCCTTCTCTCTTCTCCAAAACCCTAATTTAGTTGAATAAGAGAAAGTTTGTCGCACTCTCGAAACCCTAACCCTGTAAGGTGTCGAGAGAGAAACTTGTCCCCCTTCGATGCAGTTTTGTTTTAAAAACGCGAAATTTCCCCAGGATTTACGATGCAATGCACATCCCTTTCTAAAATCTACCCCTCGATCGTCTCTAAACCTGGGATATTACAGCCTTTCCCCCTTAAAGAAAACTTCGTCCCGAAGTTGTGGTTGTAATACTTGAAGAGTTCGGGGTATGTTTTCCTCAGGTCTTCTTCCTTTTCCCAGGTAGCTTCCCTCTCGGGGTGATGCTTCCATTGTATCTTGCAGTACTTTATTGCTCGATTCCTGAGTTGTTTCCAGTTCTCCTCGGGAATCTTTGCTGGCTTCTCGATATATGTCAAATCTGGTTGTATTTCGAGTTCATCATGTGATACTGGCTCATCTGGGGTCTTTAAGCATTTCCTGAGTTGCGACACATGGAATATATTGTGAACTTGTGCTAACCTTCCCGGTAGTTCTAATTCAAAGGCTAACCCTCGGTTTTGACTCAGAATCTTGAAAGGTCCGATGTATCTAGGGCTCAACTTCCCTTTTACTCCAAATCTCTGAAGACCTTTCATCGGACTCACCTTTAGATATACCATGTCTCCAACTTGTGGCTCCCATGTCCTTCTCTTCTGATCGGCATAACTCTTCTGTCGACTTTGGGCTATTTTCAGCCTATCTCTTATAATGTCAATGATTTGTTGCTTTTCTTTGACATAATCAGGATTAAACTCTTCGCTTGCTCCAGCTTCGTACCAGCATATGAGTGATCTACACTTCCTTCCGTACAGAGCTTCGAACGGTGCCATCTTGATGCTGCTTTGATAGCTATTGTTGTATGAAAACTCCGCTAGTGGCAAGTGCTCCTCCCATGATCCTCCGAAGTCTAGGGCACAAGCCCTAAGCATATCCTCTAGGATCTGGTTAGTTCTCTCTGTTTGTCCACCTGTCTGCGGATGATAGGCGGTACTATAATCTAACTTGGATCCTAAAGCTTCATGTAGTTGCTTCCAAAATGCTGATGTGAATACGGATCCTCGATCTGATACGATCTTCTTGGGCACTCCATGTTTACTCACGATCTCTTTGATATAAAGATCGATGAGTTTTTCTCCTTTATCCTGCTGGTTTACTGCTAAGAAATGTGCGCTTTTCGTCAACCGGTCCACGATTACCCATATCATGTCCTTCTTTTTATTTGTCATGGGTAGTCCGGTGATGAAATCCATTCCTATCTCCTCCCATTTCCATTCTGGGATTGGTAAAGGTTGTAACTTCCCTGCCGGACTTTGATGTTCCGCCTTCACTCTTTGGCAAGTATGGCATTCCGACACGTATTGTGCTATCTCTCTCTTCATGTTGTTCCACCAGAATAGCTCCTTAAGATCCATGTACATCTTTGTACTTCCCGGATGTACGGAATATGGTGTTTGGTGAGCTTCCCGGAGTATTACTTCCTTGATCTCAGCAATATCCGGAACGCAAATCCTCTTCTGAAACCATAATGATCCAGATTCTCCTCGGTGAAATTCTGATGGTCTCCCCTCATCTATCCTTCTCATATCCTCTACGATGAATGGATCATCTAATTGTCCCATCATTATCTCATTCTTTAAGTTAACATTTAGCTCATCAGCTACTTGTAAAGCCGATAGTCCTTCATGAGCTTCTTTCTCCCAAAGTTGTATTTGGGCTTGGCTTATTTCCTTCCTCAACTCCGGTGATAATTCTTGTTCCACTCCTCCGATGCTCTTCCTACTCAAGGCATCCGCTACAACGTTAGCTTTTCTCGGAGTATAATTGATGGTCAAATCATAATCCTTGATTAGTTCAAGCCATCTTTTCTCGCCTCATATTGAGTTCCTTCCGAGTGAAGAAATATTTGAGACTCTTATGATCCGTATAGAGCTCACACTTGGCTCCATAGAGAAAATGTCTCCATGTTTTAAGTGCAAAAACAACTGCTGCTAGCTCTAAATCATGTGTTGGATAGTTCACTTCATGAGGTATGAGTTGCCTTGATCCATACGATATCACTTTCCGATCCTGCATGAGTACGCAACCCAATCCATGTTTGGATGCGTCACAGTACACGGTGTAATCCTTGCCAATTTCTGGAACTGCTAATACCGGTGCTGTGGTGAGTTTCTCTTTTAGAGTTTGAAAACTCTTCTCACACTCCTCCGACCATACGAATGGTGTGTTCTTTCTTAACAACTTTGTCATTGGTCCTGCTATCTTGGAGAATCCTTCAATAAATCTTCGGTAGTATCCTGCCATTCCTAGGAATCCTCGGATTTCCTTGACATTCTTGGGTGCTTTCCAGTCTAAAACTGCTGCTACCTTGCTAGGATTAACAACTATTCCGTCCTTGCTAATGACATGACCAAGAAATTCTACTTGATCTAGCCAAAATTCACACTTGCTGAACTTAGCATAGAGTTGGTGTTCCCTGAGTGTTTGTGATGCGTGTAGTTGACACGTCCGTTGGGAACCCCAAGAGGAAGGTGTGATGCGCACAGTAGCAAGTTTCCCTCAGTAAGAAACCAAGGTTTAATCGAACCAATAGGAGTCAAGAAGCACGTTGAAGGTTTATGGCGGAGGAGTGTAGTGCGGCGCAACACCAGGGATTCCGGCGCCAACGTGGAACCTGCACAACACAATCACGGAACTTTGCCCCAACGTAACAGCTGAGGTTGTCAATCTCACCGACTTGCTCGTAAACAAAGGATTAGATGTATAGTGTGGATGATGATGGTTGTTTGCGAAGAACAGTAAAGAACAATTGCAGCAGATTATATTTCAGATGTAAAGAATAGGACCGGGGTCCACAGATCACTAGTGGTGTCTCTCCCATAAGATAGCAGATGTTGGGTGAACAAATTACAGTTGGGCAATTGACAAATAAAGAAGGCATAACAATGCACATACATATATCATGATGAGTACTATGAGATTTAATCGTGGCATTACGACAAAGTACATAGACCGCTATCCAACATGCATCTATGCCTAAAAAGTCCACCTTCAGGGTTATCATCCGAACCCCTTCCAGTATTAAGTTGTAAACAACAGACAATTGCATTAAGTATGGTGCGTAATGTAATCAACACAAATATCCTTAGACAAAGCATCGATGTTTTATCCCTAGTGGCAACAACACATCCACTATTGGAGATATGCCCAAGAGGCAATAATAAAAGTGGTTATTATATATCTTTATGTTTATGATAAATGTTTATATACCATGCTATAATTGTATTAACCGAAACATTGATACATGTGTGATATGTAAACAACAAAGAGTCCCTAGTAATCCTCTTAACTAGCTTGTTGATTAATAGATGATTAGTTTCATAATCATGAACATTGGATGTTATTAATAACAAGGTTATATCATTATATGAATGATGTAATGGACACACCCAATTAAGCGTAGCATAAGATCACGTCATTAAGTTTTTTGCTATAAGCTTTCAATACATAGTTACCTAGTCCTTTCGACCATGAGATCATGTAAATCACTTATACCGGAAAGGTACTTTGATTACATCAAACGCCATCGCGTAAATGGGTGGTTATAAAGGTGGGATTAAGTATCCGGAAAGTATGAGTTGAGGCATATGGATCAACAAGTGGGATTTGTCCATCCCGATGACGGATAGATATACTCGGGCCCTCTCGGTGGAATGTCGTCTAATGTCTTGCAAGCATATGAATAAGTTCATAAGAGACCACATACCACTGGTACGAGTAAAGAGTACTTGTCGAGAGATGAGGTTGAACAAGGTATAGAGTGATACCGATGATCAAACCTCGGACAAGTAAAATATCGCGTGACAAAGGGAATTGGTATCGTATGTGAATGGTTCATTCGATCACTAAGTCATCGTTGAATATGTGGGAGCCATTATGGATCTCCAGATCCCGCTATTGGTTATTGGTCGGAGAGAGTTCTCACCCATGTCCACATAGTTCACGAACCGTAGGGTGACACACTTAAGGTTTTGATGTTGTAATAGTAGAACTTGAAATATGGAATGGAGTTCGAAGTAATTGTTCGAAGTCTCGGATGGGATCTCGGACATCACGAGGAGTCCCGGAATGGTCCGAAGAATAAGATTCATATATAGGAAGTCATATTCCAAGTTTGGAAATGATCCGGTGCATTTATGGAAGGTTCTAGAAGGTTCTAGAAAAGTCCGGAAGAAATCACTTTGGAAGGCGGAGTCCCGAAGGGACTCCACCACCATGGCCGGCCAACCCTAAGGGGTGGAGTCCCGCACTGGACTCCACCTAAGGTGGCCGGCCACCCCCTCCCAAGGAAAGGTGGGAATCCCACTGATACGTCTCCGACGTATCGATAATTTCTTATGTTCCATGCCACATTATTGATGATATCTACATGTTTTATGCATACTTTATGTCATATTTATGCATTTTCCGGAACTAACCTATTGACGAGATGCCGAAAGGCCAGTTGCTGTTTTCTGCTGTTTTTGGTTTCAGAAATCCTAGTAAAGAAATATTTTCGGAATCGGACGAAATCAAGACCGAAGACCTTATAATTCCCGGAAGCTTCCAGAGCACCGGAGAAAGACGAGAGGGGAGCCAGGGGGGCCCCACCCCACAGGGCGGCGCGGCC
>NC_061510.1:262435053-262641586 GCF_022539505.1 Lolium rigidum
GGGCGTCGGAGGCCGGCCGAGGGGGCCACACCACCTGGCCGCGCGGGCCCCCCGGGCCGCGCCGCCCGGTGGTGTGGGGCCCTCGGGCCTCCACTTCAAGTGCCCTTCCGGCTCCGTTAGTTTTACGGGAAAATAGGGCCTTCTGCATAAATTCCGAGGTTTTTCCCGAAAGTTGGATTTACGCACAAAAACGAGACACCAGAGCAGTTCTGCTGAAAACAGCGTTAGTCCGTGTTAGTTGCATCCAAAATACACAAATTAGAGGTCAAACAATAGCAAAAGTGTTCGGGAAAGTAGATACGTTTTGGACGTATCAACTACTGCTGCATTACTACTGCTTGTTTACTGTTCTGGGCAAAGCACTTTTCTGGTGTCGTTGCCGTTGCTACTGCTTATTCATACCACTTGTATTTCACTATCTCTTCGCCGAACTAGTGCACCTATTAGGTGTGTTGGGGACACAAGAGACTTCTTGCTTTGTGGTTGCAGGGTTGCATGAGAGGGATATCTTTGACCTCTTCCTCCCTGAGTTCGATAAACCTTGGGTGATCCACTTAAGGGAAAACTTGCTGATGTTCTACAAACCTCTGCTCTTGGAGGCCCAACACTGTCTACAAGAATAGAAGCTCCCGTAGACATCAACAATCCAAATGCAAAGAAGAACCTGAGCACTGCACTGGCAGTGGAGGCAAATGGCGACAAGACGAGGGTGCTCTCGCCGGTGAAGCCGGACCCGAAGAGGCCTAGGATGACAGCCAATAATACTGATGAGGCTGGCTCCGACGAGGAGCGCCGCCAAGCCCAATGAGTTGTATGAGCTATAACTGTCGCGGAGTGGGTAGGGACGCGATAGTTAGAGAAATCCGCGACCTTAAAAGGCGGTTTAACCCTAACATTTTATGTGTCCTTGAGACACAGTTGCACAAAACAAGAGTGGAGGGACTAGCTAGTACGCTAGGGTGTGATCATAGCTTTGCCATCAGTAGCTCTGGTCGGAGTGGGGGCATTGGGTTGTTTTGGACAAATGAAATAAAAATTGATATTTTGACGTATTCTCAGTATCATCTTGATGTTAAGATTACGGAGGCTGAGGGAGATCCGTGGAGACTAACCTGTTTTTATGGCGAAGCACAGGTTCCTTTGCGCTTCAAGACGTGGGATGTGATGAAACATATCAAGTCGGAGAATGCACTACCATGGGTGTGCATCGGAGACTTTAACAAGGTGCTACACCAACATGAGCATGTGGGATCGGTGGAAAGAAATTTTGCGCAGATGCAAGGGTTCCGCGATGCAGTGGATGTCTGCGAACTAGCTGACCTTGGCTACGAGGGCAGAAGGTGGACGTTTGAGAAAAAAGTAGCTGGAGGGGCTTTCTGTCGAGTGCGCCTGGATAGAGCCTTGGCGACGGTACCATGGAGCGCGAGGTTTCCTCTGGCAAGAGTGACACACCTGACGGGGGTTACCTCCGATCACGGACCAATATTGTTGCGTTGGCGAGAGACAACGAGCCAACGCCGGCCGAAGCATGGGGGACAAGCTGTTCCGGTATGAGATGATGTGGGAGAAACACGAGGATTTTCAGCCTTTCTTGGATGAAGCATGGAGATCGGAGGGGAAGGCAGAAACAATGAGCCAACTGAAGGACAAGCTACACCGGATTGTCCACACCTTGCACTCTGTAGTATGAAGTCCACGGAACAAAAGGATGCCTGGCATGGATTTGAAACATTGATCACAAAGTTAACCGGGGGAGCATGACCCTCAACAAGCTTGAAGAAGACTGGCGAGCACTGCAAGACGTTGTTGGATCCCGGCATACCAAAGAAGGAGTGCCAAATCCAGAGATCATGGGTAGCCACTGCCTCAAGTATCATAGTGCAGCCTTTTTTGTTAACCTTGTACATTCCCTGCTAGGCAAACGGACAGTTCTTCCATTTCCAATGCATGCAGTCAATGCTTCCAAGCATCCCTGGAAATCCTCGAGCTTCATTAACAGCGAGGATCTTAGCAGTGTCTTCGACAGTCGGTGATCTCAAGTAGATGTCCCCGAACACTGCTATCACCGCCCTGCAGGACCGGTAGAAACAATCAAGAGCGATGGACTCCGCCATCCAAAGATAGTCATCGGTAGAATCACCAGGAGCTCTATATGCCAGCATCCGCAAAGCCACCGTGCACTTTTGGAGGGCGGAAAACTCTGCCTTGCCGATGCAATCCAACTTGCATCTGAAATAGGAGTCATACTCTCGAAGGGCATACACAATTTTCAGGAAGAGCTTCCGGCTCATCCTGAAACGACGCATAAAAACAGCCTCACCGTGCAATGGATCGTCAGCGAAGTAGTCGGCGTAGAGCATGCAGTAGCCCTCCATTCGCTGCCTCGGCTTGCACTTCCGGCGACCTGGTGCCGACCCACCATGGTGACCAACGGCCGACTCGGTGTACAAGCCGGACAGGCAAGCTAGGATCAGCAGGTGCTCCTCGTCTTGGGCGGCGGCTACCGTTTCTTCTTCAAGAAGCTCGGCGAACATATGCTCCTCCTCCTCGTCGGAGTCCATGTCCAGCCAGGCAATTGGACAAACACCTGCCGGGTGTGTCGACGAGGAGCGACGCGAGGGAGCTGCCCGGCGGCGTAAAATAGGCAGAGGGCACGACGGGCGGCGAAATATAGGCTGCTGGGTGGAGGAATGGCGGAGTTGAGGCAACCGGGCGGCGGATTGGTGAGGGGTGGTGTCGGCAGCGACAGAGCAACAGGGGGGAGGAGGGATTTACGTCAACAAAGTGGTGGGGTTCGTCTGTTCTCTCGCCGACAGAGCGGGCCCATCCCCGCTTTTCTCTCGTCCGGAGTCCCCGAGCGCACCCCGGGGGGCCGGGGATGGCCTGGGCTCTCCGGGCGGATGAAAGGCATGATCCGGACGAAAACGAGGAGTCGGGGGCGCGACTGGGCCGTTTTCGTTCATCCGGATGAAAAAATGGCGTCCTGGGGACCTCGTCGGGGAGAAGGCTGGAGATGCTCTTATCCTGACAGATGTATTTAGCCAGGGTAGTTTTGCCAGACCCACCTAGCCCATAGATAGAAACTACTGAGATCTTTTCTTTGGTATCAGAGTTTACTAGCTTGGATACGATTCTTACTCCTGACCTCATCCCTACCAAGTACCTTTGTCTCATCTATATTCACCAATATTGACAGGGTATGGGCAGGGTAGAGCAATATCATATCCATACCCGTATAATCAATAGGTACAAACTTCTACCCATACCCGTACCCATGGGTATAAAATTTTACCCATACCCATACCCGGCAGGTACCTGTACCCATTGGGTACCCGGTGGGTAGGTTAAATTGTACACAAATCAATCACAATTTTATATTTATCGATAACAATTTCGATTAAAAAAATTAATTATCTCAACTCAATAACAGGTAGTTGAGTGCATAACAATTAACATAATATAAACATCACATCCTCATATTCTAACTCATAAGTCAACAAAGTAGACGTGTCACGTAAGAATTTAACAATAAATGGGCAGGGTATTGGTATACCCGCGGGTACAAGGCTATACCCATGCCCTATCCATGACTTAACGGGCAGAGTATGGGTACTACCCATGGATATAAAAGTGTACCCATACCCTGTCCATGCGGGTACGGTACCCACGGGTACCCGTATCCGTGGGTAAAATTGTCATCCTTACCCCCACTGTCTTGTTTACATGTCGAACAGGATGCTCGAGAAGTAAACTATTTGCTATGGCATTGACATCAGTTCTCTGCTTCACAATCTTAGCAAATCTGTTTTTGATTTTCTTGATCTCCTGGGCCATCTCGACACGGGATAGGGCAGATTTCGGTTTTGCACATAAGCAATTAGTCATAACATGCATATGACCATCGCCCTTGTGTTTCTCAGCTTCCAGATGATATAGCATGTCATCAAAATCATAAGCAACATCTTTGAAGTCTTTGAGCCAGTAAAATGATGGATCACTGTCTGTTACTTTATCCCCAACAGCTGTCAACCTATTTATGATCTCTCCAAACAATCGTTCAAACTCACAGAGATCTTTGTGGACACCTATTATATTAAGGAGGTGAACTCGCTACTTATGAAAGTAGCTTGCCTCCTGCTAGCTTCAGCAACGCAGATACTAAGAGCAAGTATAATAAGTCCTAGTCAGCTGGCTATAAGAGTTAAAATAATATATTCATGCTTAGTTGGAGGAGAGAGAGGAGGAGAGAGAAGAGGAGTGGGCTCTCATGCAAGAGCTAGCTCTACAGACGTGCTCCTAGGCACTTTGTGAGAGTGAAATGTGGGCCATCCATTAATAAAGTAGTACATAATTATAGCTCACTATTATACATGTTTGCTCTATATTAGCTACAAATGACATGTCACATGGTTTATAGCCAGCAGCTGACTATACTATTAAACTTGCTCTAAAGCAGCCTCCACTCCAGTCATGTTATTATCCTTTTCGCCAAAAACTCTTTGAATCAAATTGCAGAAAAGGAGAAAATAATTAGCGGATGGTAAAGGGCGCTGGTAGTGGAAGAGATGCCGTATTATGATCCATTTCTAAAAGCAGTGTGCAATTAAGTTGTATACACAATGTTACACCTATGCCGCATAATGGATGTCCGATGTTACACCTATGCCACATAATGGATGTCATTCGCCTAATAGAAGAACGCCTGGTAAAAGAATTAGTCTGCATTTGAAGAGAAATAAACTATCGATTAGAAAATAATACTATTCTATTTTGGTTCGAGAGAAGGCAGCAGGATCCACTCAAACACTAGAGTGGAGATGCGCTGAATCGTAAGTAGATGGTAAAAGTGCCATTAATTCTTGGGTGTGGATTTTTGCAAATTTTAGGTGGATGGTTAGATCTACATCAACAATCTGAAATTCTCAACTTGGTCATGAATCAGAATGGGAGCTCCAGTTGTTAGGGAGTTGGAAGGAACCTGTGAAGTGCTGCGCTCAGGCCAAACGTTTGACCCGTTTTCGTTTCTGGAGTAGAGCCTAAAGAATGTCTCTGGATATATGTGCTGAGGCCAAACCTAAGCCTCTGGATTTTTGGAGGGAAAACGTTTTATATCAGGCGGAGGCTTCGCGAGACGCAACCTCCGGCTCCTGCTCACGACGCGTGTCCGCGGGTCCCACAGCACCGTTCTCTCTCCCTTATCTTCCTCCTCCGTTTCTCCAATGTCTTTTATTCCCCAAATCCTCTGCATCGAGAGCTCGACGAAATCCCTTTTCCTGCGGCCAGCGCTCGCCGCCTCCGCCTCCACGCGATCTGACGCCGCCTCCACCTCCACCTCCACCTCTCGCAACATGAACTGCGACTTCTCCACCGCCTCCCTCCCAGCTTACAGTAGGCACTCGAAGCTTCGGCCACGGCGGCGCGTGCTCTTCTCGGACCGACCTCGTCGGCGTTGCAGGAGGGAGCGGGGGCGGAGGTTTTCGTCCTTGCTGCAAGGACCGGTAGCCTCTCTTCTACCCCTTCGATGTGACGCCACCGACGCAAAAGGCGCCGCCCCGCTGCAAAAGGGAGGCACGCAGCAGTACACCGTTGTTGCCCGGCGGCGCAGCCAGAGGCGGTGGCTACTGCTGCAAGGAGTGGGTTGTGGAGCCCGAGCTCATCAGCTCCGCCACAAGCCTACAATATCTCTGTGATGTTGCTGCTGCAGCAAGATGAAGGCGGCTCCACGGCGGTCGTCCTTGCTACAGCAAGGGAGGCGACGCCACGGCGGTGCTGCGAGGCTAGGCCGCCGGTGCTGCTACAGGCATACCGGCGCTGCTTCGAGCGGCGGCTGTAGCTGCTGCAAGGGGAGGCGACACTGCTATGAATCATGAGCCCCGACGGTACCAGTGGAGATGCATATGTTGTGGCGTGGAGCTGCAATTTCCGACCACCGGAGCTGCAAATGGCGGGAGCTGGAGCTGCAATTTCCGGCCACCGGAGCTGCAAATGGCGGGAGCTAGAGCTGCAATTTCCGGCCACCGGAGCTGCAAATGGCGGGAGCTGGAGCTGCAATTTTCGGCCACCGGAGCTGCAAATCCCCACCGCCGGAGCTACAAAGGATGGCCGCCAAAGCTGCAAAGGCCGGTAACGGCTGCTGCAAGCGAGCACCACCGATGATGCCTACGGGGCAACGGTGCTACCGGCGAGGGCAGTGGTGCGGCCAGTCGTGGCGGCGGTGCTGCCGGCGATGCTACATAGGTGGACGACGACGCTTCAATTGGTGGGAGGCGGTGCTGCAAGGAGGACGAGTAGATGCTACGAGAAGAGGCGGTGGTGCTTCCAGCCGGAGTTGACTCGTTGCCGATGAGGTCCCTCGCCGGACTTTTTATTCGGTGCGGCACGTTGTTCCTACAAGAAGATTTTTGTTTTGTTTTCTCACTTTGATTCCTGTGCGGGGAAGAGGTCACCAGAGAGAGAGCGGTATGTACATAGGTGGTGGTTGGAGGTACACGTGTCGCTTGGAGGACTCGAGGTTCGGAGGAAATTAACCTCCGGAGGATCCTCAGCGCTGTCCTTTTTGGAGAGCCAACGTAGAAACATTTGAATTGGCTCAGTGACTCCACGTAGGGACTGGATGGGGGAGGCCCTAGCTAGAGATGTACATCCTTCCTTTTCTGCCTCCTACTGTTGATTTGTAATTCTAAGAATTTGCTGCACATCAACGGCCGATGGTGAGGATGAAACTGAGAGCATTTGCCACGCTAAACATCGTCCATCATCTGATGGTACAAACGCAGGGATCGACCAGGTGAAATGCAACAGTGTTTCAAGAGCAGCAGAATCATGGCTACAAAGTGAAGCCACACTTATCACAGTAGAACATCTCATCAAGAATGAACAAACAAAGCTACCATTAAGCAGGTATATGACAAGACAGCTCAAGAACACAGCTGAAACAACGAAGGACCCCAACTAATCAACTAACAAGTTGTAAGACGGTAGGAGGCAACAGTTGCTGCTCTAACGATTTCAAACGATAAAAGCAAGTTTCTTTACTGTCTACGCACTTTATAAACAGCCAATGGAAAAAACTTAACATCGCCTTCATCTAGGGAAGCACACGGTATTTGTGCTGCCCTACCAATTTCAAACAATAAAAGATAGTTTACTGTGCATGCACTTTATAAGCAGCCAATGGAAAAAACTTGACATCACATTCAACTAGGAAAGCCAACAGTAATGGCCTATATGGACAGGCAACATGTTCGAGGATAGAATGACCAAGCCTTCTAGAGGCCAACAAGCTGAATCCAGAAGTCATGACCTACCTCTAAGCTAGAAGCAAGACAAGTGAGCATCAACATTTAACTTTCTATAAGCAACAAACTGACTAAAACAACATGCTACAATTGGCCTACAGGTTATCACAATAGAAAGGGCAGGCAAAAGGACTCAAATACATAGTAATGATCCTCTGCTGATACACCTGAATTCCCAGTTAATATGGAGCATCAGTTTAAACATAGCAACTATGGACAACCAATGTTGAGAAGCCCAGGTAGCAAAGACACCAGTCAGCAATAGATACCTAGTGCACATTACACAAACTAAAGGCTAGGCAGATTAAATACCCAAACTATGCATAGGATTGTACTGATAAACTTGTCATACCCTGCCCAACTCCCAGTTGATAAAGAGCATCATCTCCAACTTAGCAACCAACAACTAGCGATGTGCAGAAGTCCAGATTGCTAGACAATAGTCAGCACTAGATACCTAGAACAGATCACTCCAACTAAAGACTCAGGTAAAAAAACTCAACATATGTACAGAATTGTACTGATAAACTTGTCATGCACTACCATTTCCCAGTTGACAAGGAGCATCATCTCAAACTTAGCAACCAACAACTACCGCAAAGGCCCAAGATAGCTAACATCAGTCAGCACTAGGTACCTAGAACATATTAGCCCAACTAAAGACTCAGCAGGTAACAGACTCAACCTATGCATAAGATTGTACTAATAGACTTCTGATACACTACCCAATTCCCAACTGATAAGTAGCATCGTCTAAAACTTAGAGACCGACCACTCCTGATGTGCACAAACTCCACATGTCATATACAAGTAAACACTAGATGCCTAGTCATATAGAAGGCCAAAATGAAAATGAATAGATCACAAACAAAATGATCATTTCCAAGATAGAGAATATTACTTATTATCATCACTAATCATTATCACACTAACATAAACAAAACATGAGATGAAACATTTAGCATCAGACATAACATAAATATAAGGCGACCAGACCATATCAAAATTCCTCAAGATAGGTAACAAGCAAAAACGATATTGCAGCAACTAAATAGTCTTAAACATCCCACATCACATCCATATCACAATGTCTTGACAAGGTAGGTAGCTAAGGATAGATAGTCTAAAACTTGGTAGGTAAAGCAGAGAAAACCACCCCATCCACGAGCTTCCGGTAGTAGGCCACGACCGCCTTGGCGGCGATGGCCTGCCGGCGGCGAATCAACGGTAGGACTTCTGGAACCTTGCGCGGGCGCCGCGTCCTCCGAACTTCTTGGGCTCGCAGCGACGTGGGTCGGCGACGAGGAGGGTGCGGTCGTAGCGGCCGAAGATGTCCTTGACCTCCTTCTTGGCGGCCTCGTCGACGTACTTCTGGTAGTATGCGACGAGCGCCTTGGCGATGGCCTGGCGGATGGCGTAGATCTGGGAGGTCTTACCGCCGCCGCGGACGCGGATCCTCATGTCGATGTCCTTGAAGCGGGAGCGGCCGGCGAGCATGATGGGCTCGAAGGCCTTGAGGCGGAGCATCTCCGGGCGGATCAGCTCGATGGGGGCGCCGTTCACCTTGATGAGCCCGCGCCCGGGCTTGGTGTAGGCGACGGCCACCGCCGTCTTCTTGCGCCCGAAGCACTGGACCGTGCCCGGGGTCGGGCGGGTGAGGACGGCGGACATGGTTGCGGTGGTGCTTGGTGGGTCGGGAGCGCGGCGGCGGCGGCGGCGGCGGCGGCGGCGTCTTGATCCGGGAGGAAGAGTGGCGGCGTAGGCAGGTGATCGCGGCGAGGGGGAGCTTTTATAGCATGAGGCGCTAGGGTTTATGCAGCTCGGGTCCGGGATGGGTTTATGGGCTGAGCTAAGTAACTGGGCCTTATTTGGGCCCAGTAAGTTGGGCCTCAAGAGGCCCAGGTGTCATAACTTGTTGAATGATAAAACTCCGTGGTGGAATTAGACGAGGAGTAGGGTTTCGGCCCTCACTAACACTACTTGATCTTATCCGAGCGAGCTGCCCGGAGGCGCCGCGGCGGCCGGAGCCGCCTCTCCCCAGCCGCGCCGCCACCGCCGCCCTCGAAGGAGGGTGAGCGGGAAGGTGGCGCGGTTTGGGGGGATAAAGAGGCGGCTCTGTCGTCCGCGACCGCCACCGGCGGCAAGCGATGACGACTGCCCGCGGTCGGAGCGCGCGCGATGATGGCCGCGCGGGTTCACCCAAACAATCCCCAAAATTTTGCAGTTTTCCTCTTCGTTTCCCATCGCGATTTGATTTCATTCTTTCTTTTTTTTACATTGGATCTCTGCTCGTCCGGTTCTCTTCAGTTGAATCTGTTCTGTTATAATTTGTTTTCGGGATGAGTGTTACTTCTAGGTTTCTAGCTTCAGCTTGCCTGTTGCCCTGGTCGTGCTGAATCTTTGCTCCATTTGTGTAAAATTATTTCGCTTCCGTTGTCATGGCTGTTCCTTTCAACACTACTATTATTGTGAATTCCGAATTCCTAATTGCTCTGATTATAATTCTTATGATTTATGAACCTGATGCTTTTTGCTACTTTGCAGTGTAATCTTGACAAAAAAAAACGCGCCTCGTTTGAACCAAGCCTGGCGCATTCTGTGATTGGTAGACATTCCCTCAATTTAGTCTCGAGCAATAATTTCAAATTTTAGGAAGTCATTCCCTCAATTTAGTCTCGAGCAATAATTTCAAATTTTAGCAAGTCATTTCCTCAATTTAGTCTCGAGCAATAATTTCAAATGTTAGGAAGTGATTCCATCAATTTAGTCTCGAGCGATAATTTCAAATTATAGAAAGTCCATGTCAGTTATGCATGAACTAGCTTGTGCTTTTCAACAAGTTGATCACAGAGAAGAATCAAGATACAGGAAGATCACTTCACCTTTTGTGGTAGACGTTTGATGCAGGAAGATCAGCATGTATGAATCTGCTATCGGTCTCAGTCTACATTATGCATTAATCAAGGAGATGTGCCAATTTTGTGATGGGGTTTGATGGTATATATCTTTCGTTTTCCTAATAACTGTCTGTTGCCAACTGCAGCATGCATACTGTCTATAGCAGGGGATATACTGATTGTAATGGATTTGCAGATCATCTAGATGAAAAATGTTGTATGCTTGTTAACTCTTGTGGTTATTCGATTATATTGAATTAGTGATAATCTGAAACATGTTACACAGTTTCTTGTCGATATCTTCTATTTTGACCTTTCTGGAAAAGAATGCAATGGTGTTCGTAATTTTCTTGACCTCACGGCAGTAATTTCTTCTTCTCAGTACGGATTGAAATGATATCACGAACGTCGAAAGGACAAAAATAAATAAATAAATAAAGTATATATAAGAAATTAAACCTGGTATTTGACCAAGAACATCATTTGTAACTTCATTGGGTATGTTTTTCTTAGTGTTTTGTTCCAAATAGAATATAATGTTCCTGTCTATTGGCATAAGATTGTCCACATTTAGAGTCGACGAGCACATTCCGGACCTGTCATATTTTTCCAGGATGCTCCCTTTTTATGAACACAAGCTAATAATTTATCACATAAATATTCCTTCTCTATCAGCAAGCGGAGAATTTATCCAGTGATATGTAGCTCCTGTCCACTTAAGCTTGTCATATTTTTCCAGGATGCTCCCTTTTTATGAACACAACCTAATAATTTATCACACAAATATTCCTTCTCTATCAGCAAGCGGAGAATTTATCCAGTGATATGTAGCTCCTGTCCACTGAAGCTTGTTTGCCTATATATATATTCTATGGTGTTCGAAGGAGAATTAAGAAGCCCCCCTTTTCTTTTTGTGCTACACAACATTTTCTAACGGTCTGTTCAAAGCGAAATGTTGCGCAGGGAAGTCCATGAGATGTGTAAGCTGTAAAGCTGTTTCCTGCCTCTCGCATCATATCTTATTACACTTTTCCTTCTTCAGTCTCTTATAATGAAGAAAGGGATTCTAATTGATTTACATACATGTTTTGAATAGTTTATTTCATACATGTGGAGTATAAAGGAAATATTCATGCATCAATATCTAACTTGTTCTTGCAAGGTACTCAAGTGCACTTCTACATTAAAGATGCAATTTGATGTATTCCTATTGATGACCGTCGGGAGCAAGATGCTTTGGCTGGGCACTTCTCTACTCCAGGATCATCCTTGACTCCAAGGTCTCTCACTGTCTCTTTCATTTGAGTAAATGTTGTAAAGTTACATTCATATGAAATCTACATGTTTAACGATTATAGAGAACCATAGATTAACCAATTGTGTCACGGAACTGTATGTTTTAAGACCATGTTCATAAAATTGTAGATTTATGGACTGACTGAACTGTATCACAATCCACTAACCAACTCTTTGTGACACGCTGTCACAAAACCCAAGTTGGCATACCGGCAAAATCACTCATGTGTACTGTTGTGGTATACTGGCAAAGTAATTGAATTCTGAATCAGTAGTTCTGTCAAATTGGTTTAGAATACTACATATTTTAGTGATAGTTTGTGTGCTTGATTTGTAGCTTAGTGAAATCTGTACTCATTCTACTCTCTCTTTACTTGATGATTGTTTGGGGCCTACCATGCGCACATGTCAAGGAAATACTAAATCTGAGAAATGTAATGAGAACTGTTGATGCTTACTCTATTGGTTGCCATAATGCAACCATTTAACCTCCTAAAAGAGTTGAGTAATGATAATGTGAAACAGGTAATGACTGCACTCTCGATACTCTAGATGAATAGATATTTTGAAACAGAAGCTTCCAGTATTACGAACTAAGAATGGAAGTAGTGCTCACGTAGTCGTGTGACTACCGGCTCTTTTATTGTTTGTTGACTGAGAAGAACTGCAAATAGATTGCTTCTTATTTTTCTTTGTCTCTGCTATTTCTAGTGCCTCTGTTGTTGCTGCTCTAGTGGCAATGGTGACTGATATGAGACTGAGGGGTTAGGGTTTGGAGATTCACCCTTGAGGCCTTGACTTTGTAATGAACCAGCAATGAGACGGTAATGGATCTTCACTAATTGTCCGCAAAAGTTTGTATGTGAGGTACAAACAGTGTGGAAGAGTATACTTGAGGGTTTATTTATTTATTTATTTTGGTATCTAGAACAATACTCACATTCTGGATTATCATATCCCTGATGCACCGGAGGACTTTATGAAGCACATCGAGAAGACCACAAACAGCATGGTGACCGATGTACCAGACTTGGTAAAGCACATGGAGAAGACCATGAGTACCCTGGTCATTCATGGTGAAAGGCTGCTGTGGGCAGGCCTACCACGCGGTCGCTGTCGAACTCGGCTTGTTCGCTCGCCATAACCCTGGGAGTGGACACCCTCGAGGCTCCAGGCCTACAAATGATGTTGCTTGCCTAGGCTCATCGGCAGGCACCACCTCCTCCATGAGTCTGAACAGACTCTGGGTCTTAGGATATCCTACCACCCACTTGAGCAGTGGTGCAACAATGGCAGTGCCAAGTAAGAGCTGCTGCGCAACATGCTGCTAGACGGATGCTTCGTCCTCCATTGCCTGCTGAAGTATGCGAGCATCAACAGAACAGAAGCTGCTGGTTCTACCTCTAGCACTAGCAGTGGTAATTGCGGTGGGGAGGAGAATGATGACTAGACCCAGATGTTTGGGAGGTGCTGGGTGTGGGGGTTTGTCACTTGCAACCTGCTGCTGCTCGAGAACAAAATTCCTCTCTTCATTCTTGGAGAAGCTGTTCGAGCAGCTCCAGATGAACCCGGTGGATAGCAGCGGTGTCCGTGTGACTGGTGCTCTGTGCTTCTTCTGTTCCCTTGGTCCTCAGAGGCTGCCGCCTGCCACGATGTGCACCACCTCCTGCAGTAGATACCATGGGCCAGGGATCTAGGGGAAGCTGGCATTGAGTTCCGAGCAAGGAAGGCTGCCGCCACAAAGAGCTTTCTTGATGTGAGGTTCCATGGGGCGTCCTGGAGATCCCAACGCAGCTGTTTTACTGCAGTGAGCCCCTCTTCCGCAGCCTGATAGTCTTTGAGCAGACCTACACATTGGTGCCATGCAATGTCACTGCATATGCTGTCTAAATGGACTGCCTTGTTGCCTCGCCGGAGGACATGAGACTGCTAGAACTTGGTGGCGTACTGGTGAACCAAATGAGTGGCACCTCCGAGGCGGGCCTGGTGGGGTTCTCTGCCTGCCTCTGCGTGGAAGCTCACCTGGTGGCCAACAACTACTACTTCGCTGGTGTTATTGGGAAGGTTAACAAGTACCGGCGGTCCAGGTGGCCCTGGTGGCAAGTGGTCCTTGTTCGTAACTACGGCAGCAACCCATGGATGGCCACGTTGCTCGCCGTCGTGGCATTGCTGCTCGTGCTCACTGTGATCCAGACCTTCTTTTTGCATCATATTCATACTTCAAGGCACCCTAGCAAAACTGATTATTATTGGACATATGTGCATGGATTTGTCACCATAATCAAGTTCTTTTTGCCTACTCGTCATGGAATCATTCCTTTCATTCAAATATGAAATCCAAAATAGATATAAGACTGGTGTTGATTTGATCATGTTGTGTTAAGACAACAAAAGATTTTTTTGTGTCAATTAAAAGAAGTTTTTTGTGTAGTTATTTCTAAACATGTTACAGATACAAGAAACCTTTCACCTCGCCAGTATATACATGGACTGAAGCAACAAGTCCTAAGTTTGTAGTCCATTCCACTAGGATAACCAATAATCACCCTGAATATATTTTCATTACTGCACTGTCCTCTTACTCCATTCTGTCAGATTCTGTTCTTGAATGTTGAAAATACTCTTTGTGGTACTGTATTAAATTAGTTTTAGAGGTAAGATACATTGCCTTTAAGTTTACTTTCAACATATATGTTGGATTTCGAAAACCTTCCGGCCTTTGCACATGGATCAGACAGCATATTCCTTCTGGAATGGGTACTGATTCTTTTCTTGTTCAAAGGTGTAGCAGCGATGCTTTGCATTCATTAAGAGAAATTTACAGAGCCAGGTAAAGTACAAGGTGGGGGGAAATTATGTACAAACTAAAGCAAAATTGTAGCAGGCTTAACTGAAGAAATACTACAGTCGAAGAGAACACTGACAGAGAATCTGGGCTGCAGGATAGCTGGGAGGCCCTGAATACTGGCCAGATTCCAGGAGTGAAGTTCATCCACCTCTTTAAGCCTCTTCCTCATCCTTGACCATTATTTTGCTTGCCAACACCTCTGATCAACCTCATCAAATAACCCAAAAGCGTCCGAGGAAAATGGAGAGCTTGGAACAGTCTAACACACCCGCCCAAGGAAGTTCAATGTTTGTCACTGATGATAATATGGATAAATCGGCTCGCCATGGCTTCGAAATATGTACACCCTGATGATAGGCTGATAGCTCGTTGCTGTTTTACACTTTGGAAAAATTTGCTCGCTGGTAAGAGGTTTTTTTTTTTTTTTTTTTTTTTTTTTTTTTGCGACAACGTTTGGTAAGAGGTGATCTTGCGCGAGCGCCCGTGTCATCTAGGCCCATTAAAAGAAGTATCTTCTAGCCTGCGCCCGGTTACGCGGGAATACGGGGGCCTCACACAAACTCAGGTTGGTTGGCCTGCTGCTGCCGAGGCCCGTTTAGTATATTAACTTTTGGTTTACATTAGCTTTTATTCCCATAGAACCCGGGACATTTTCTGTTCAAAATTTTAAAAGACAATGTATATTGTTTGAATTTTTAAACCACGTTAAGTCAAAAATTGCCCAAGATTTTGTTTTATATTTTATAGCACAAGAGAAATTTATATGTATTGGGGGATAAAAATATATTAGTTACTAAATTTTGTTCATGTTGTTTATGAAATTTGTTCCCCTATAATACCAAAAAAATGTTCACACAATTTGTATAAAATACTCAGTATTCATGTAGATCATAAAAGAATTTCCCTAACCAAAGTTTAACCTTATTGTTTATTCAAACTTTCATGTATTTTAAGAAATGTTCAAATGTCTCAAAACAAAACATTCATGTCTTCACAAAAAATGTTCACGAATTCGCACAAACATGATGGATTTAATAGAAACATTTGTTATTTTTGGCAAAAGGACCCACTATACATCGGGGTAGCTACTGAGCTACAAAACATGTGTATATCATCGTTTCAAGCCGTATAAACCTGGTTTAGCTTGTTTTCATGGTAGATCACCTATTTTTGTTGTACAAACATGGTTTCTAGGATCTTTGTTTGAAATTTTGAATTATTATAAACATAAGGAGGGAACTTATCACTTCCTATTTCATAATATTTGCAAGTATTGAAAACAAAGTTGACAATATATAACTACTAGATTGGGGCAACTTTGCAGGTTTTGGAACATAGAGACTAAGAGGATCATTAACATTATCACAACAACCATTGCCATGCTTCGCTCTCAAAGTAGTTGCAAGGATCAAGATCATCATTAACATCATGGTTACAAGTAGGATTTCGATAAGATAATTCCAACTCATGCATTTATTTCTTACATAAAGCATTTCTCCTCTACGGTGTAAATGGAAGAATTCAAGAATAATATATGAGTCTCATGAGTGAGAGTGTCATCACAACCAACAAGTTCATAATTTTTATCCTCCCATAAGCTAGTGACAATTTCTAAACATGGAGGATATCAGAAGAAATAGGACCATCATCTAAAGCATTATCATATTTTATATCCAAAACATATTCATTATCAAAGTCATCATTTGGAACCATAAAATCAATAATAGGCATATCATCATCGGATTCATCATAATAACAAGTTTTGAGTTTGATAATAGTTGGGAGGTCCCCATTCTTCATTTTCTTGCTCCTTCTTCTCTTCATTATCTATCCCCTTTTCTTGGTGGTTGATGCGTGTAGTTGACACGTCCGTTGGGAACCCCAAGAGGAAGGTGTGATGCGCACAGTAGCAAGTTTCCCTCAGTAAGAAACCAAGGTTTAATCGAACCAGTAGGAGTCAAGAAGCACGTTGAAGGTTGTTGGTGGCGGAGTGTAGTGCGGCGCAACACCGGGGATTCCGGCGCCAACGTGGAACCTGCACAACACAATCACAGAACTTTGCCCCAACGTAACAGACGAGGTTGTCAATCTCACCGAGCTTGTCTGTAAACAAAGGATTAGATGTATAGTGTGGATGATGATGGTTGTTTGCGAAGAACGAGTAAAGAACAATTGCGGTAGATTGTATTTCGGATGTAAAGAATAGGACCGGGGTCCACAGTTCACTAGTGGTGTCTCTCCCATAAGATAGCGAGATGTTGGGTGAACAAATTACGGTTGGGCAATTGACAAATAAAGAAGGCATAACAATGCACATACATATATCATGATGAGTACTATGAGATTTAATCGGGGCATTACGACAAAGTACATAGACCGCTATCCGAGCATGCATCTATGCCTAAAAAGTCCACCTTCGAGGTTATCATCCGAACCCCCTCCGGTATTAAGTTGTAAACAACGGACAATTGCATTAAGTATGGTGCGTAATGTAATCAACACAAATATCCTTAGACAAAGCATCGATGTTTTATCCCTAGTGGCAACAACACATCCACAACCTTAGAACTTTCCGTCACTTGTCCCAGATTTAATGGAGGCATGAACCCACTATCGAGCATAAATACTCCCTCTTGGAGTCACAAGTATCAACTTGGCCGAGCCTCTACTAGCAACGGAGAGCATGCAAGAACATAAATAACATATATGATAGATTGATAATCAACTTGACATAGTATTCAATATTCATCGGATCCCAACAAACACAACATGTAGGATTACAAATAGATGATCTTGATCATGATAGGCAGCTCAAAAGATCTAACATGATAGCACAATGAGGAGAAGACGACTGATACGTCTCCAACGTATCTATAATTTCTGATGTTCCATGCTTGTTTTATGACAATACCTACATGTTTTGTTCACACTTTATATCGTTTTTATGCGTTTTCTGGAACTAACCTATTGATGAGATGCCGAAAGGCCAGTTGTTGTTTTCTGCTGTTTTTGGTTTCAGAAATTCTAGTAAGGAAATATTTTCGGAATCGGACGAAATCAACACCGAAGATCTTATAATTCCCGGAAGCTTCCGGAGCACCGGAGAAAGGCCGAGAGGGGAGCCGGGGGCCCCACCCCACGGGCGGCGCGGCCAAGGGGGGGCGCCCCCCTAGTGTGTGGGTCCCCCGTGGCCCCTCCGACTCCGCCTCTTCGCCTATTTAGTCGTCCCTGACCTAAAACCTCGACCCCGTTCGACGAAACCAGAGAAAACCTTCCAGAGCCGCCGCCATCGCGAAACTCCAATTCGGGGGACAGAAGTCTCTGTTCCGGCACCCTGCCGGGACGGGGAATTGCCCCGGAGTCATCTCCACCGCCGTCTCCACCGCCATCTTCACCGCCATCGCTGTCTCCATGATGAGGAGGGAGTAATTCACCCCCGGGCTGAGGGCTCCGCTGTAGCTATGTGGTTCACCTCTCTCTTTATGTGATCTAGTTGAATATCATCTATGTGCTACTCTAGTGATGTTATTAAAGTAGTCTATTCCTCATGCACGGTGTAATGGTGACCGTGTGTGCATCGTGTAGTACTTGGCGTGGGTTATGATTGTAATCTCTTGTAGATTATGAAGTTAACTATTGCTATGATAGTATTGATGTGATCTATGCCTCCTTCATAGTGTGATGGTGACAGTGTGCATGCTATGTTAGTTCTTGGTGTGATTGTGTTGATCTATTTTGCACTCTAAGGTTATTTAAATATGAACATTGAATATTGTGGAGCTTGTTAACTCCGGCATTGAGGGTTCGTGTAATCCTACACAATTAGTGGTGTTCATCATCCAACAAGAGGGTGTAGAGTAGTCTTATTATGTGATCATTGTTGAGAGTGTCCACTAGTGAAAGCGGGATCCCGAATCTCCGTTTGTTTACTGTTTTGTTGCATGTTTACTCGCTGCCATATTTTATTCAGATTGCTATTACCACTCATACTCATCCATATTACTTGCATCTCACTATCTCTTCGCCGAACTAGTGCACCTATTAGGTGTGTTGGGGACACAAGAGACTTCTTGCTTTGTGGTTGCGGGGTTGCATGAGAGGGATATCTTTGACCTCTTCCTCCCCGAGATCGATAAACCTTGGGTGATCCACTTAAGGGAAACTTGCTGATGTTCTACAAACCTCTGCTCTTGGAGGCCCAACACTGTCTACAAGAATAGAAGCTCCCGTAGACATCAAGCACTTTTCTGGCGCCGTTGCCGGGGAGGAAAGGTAAAAGGTACTCACACTCCGGATCTCGGCTACTAAGCACTTTTCCGGCACCGTTGTAAGTACTCGAAGTTATTTCCTTTAGATCCTGCAATTGCATCTTTTTGTTTCTTGTTTTACACTAGTAAGGCATAATGGAATACAACTATGAGCTTTTTAATTTATTTCCTAAGTTAAGACATGAATTGTGTGATGCGAAAATTAAAGAACCTATGGAGCCTCAATTGCATGCTAGTAGCAATGTTATTAGTATGAACGCAATCACTTGCTAATGCTATGGATAAGTCTAAGCTTGGGGAAGCTAGTTTTTGTGATCTTTTTAGTTTCCCATCTTTAGGGGAGAAAATTTGTTCGATAATGCTTTATCTCCCATATGCGATAACTCTAATGATGCTTGTCCACCAACCGCAAGTACTCGCTTTCAAGATACCCATGAAAATTATTGAACGTGTTATTGATAACCGCTATGAAGGGGATGGAACTGTCCATCCTGGAGATCATTTACTGTTTTTGCATGGATTATGCGGGTTATTCAAGTCTGCAGGTATCTCTATGGATGAAGTGAGGAAGAAGCTATTCTCTTTTTTGCTGTCTGGTAAAGCGGCGCATTGGTATAAATTATTGAAGAATAGTCATTCTCTTGGTTGGGAGGAAATTGTACCTCTCTTTTATTCTAAATTTTATCCTCCTCATGAAGTGCATATTGATAGGAATTATATTTATAACTTTTATCCTCGTGATGGAGAGAGTATTTCTCAAGCATGGGAGAGATTGAAGTCACTAATGCTCAAATGTCCCATTCATGAGCTCTCCCGTAATGTTATTGTTAACAATTTTTATGCGAGGCTTTCAGGACAACACAAGGACTATCTGGATGCCTGTTCAGAGGGATCTTTCACAAGCAAGGAGGTTGAAGCTAGGTGGGATCTTCTTGATCGGATTGAGGAGAATGCTGAAGGATGGGAGAACAACAAAGGTGAAGAGTCAGGTATATATTATGATTATGAATGCATTGAAGCTTTTATGGATACTGATAAATTTCGAGATATGAGTGCTACTTATGGTCTTGACTCTCAAGTTGCTGCAAATCTTTATAAAGCCTTTGCTTCTCATTTTGAATTGCCTAAAAAGAATTTTGATAAGTATCATGAACCTTTTAAAGAGGTTTGCATGAAGGATGAAATTGTTGTTAATGATTGCAATAAGCATGCTCAAACTCCTAAGAATGCTATTTCCTATAAGCATGTTAATTTTTGTGGAATGCATAGACCTTGTGGAATTAATCAAATCAAAGATGAATATTGTATCCATCATATTAATGAAAAAACTAGAAAGTGGGCTAGGGCTCTAGATGATCTTGGTAAAAAAGTTTGTACCCTCTATCCTTTCATTTGTGAAGTTTGCCATGAAGTGAGTCATTTTAATTTTCAATGCTCCACCAATGATAATTTGAACCCAATGAGTGCTGCAAATTTGTATTGTGATGATGAAATTACTCCTAATCAGCATGATGAACTCACTTTATTTTTGTGGTGTGAAGAGTTATCAAGGAAAATTTCTTTGTTAGATATTAATGATCTTGATATTGATGATGTCCTGCATGGGTGTTTTTCTTATTGCATTGATAATAGCCATACAAATACTTACATACACAATATTTTAGAAGATGACACCTTGCCAAAATATGATAGGACCATCTGTGTGTTTTGAACTAATTAATGAAAAGGAGGAATCCTCTCAAGTTTCTTCTATTGTTTCTGAAAGTAAATCAGGTTATGCGGACAAGCCACCCTTCAAGCCTCTTCCTCCTAAAGAAGGGAACGAGGAGAAGGAGGAGAAGAAGAAGAAGAAGAAGAAGAAGAAGAAGGGAACGAAGAAGAAGAAGAAGAAGGAGAATAAAGAGAAAGAGGTAACGGCATATCCCCGCGTGAATGAGATAACGCTAGGTAACCGTAAGTATGTTGCTCCTAATGATTATTATGATAATGAATCTGAATACAATGATCTTCCTATGCCCTTTACATACATTAGTGATCATGATTTGAATGAGCACACTACTTTTAATATTGCAAATCTCTGGGAAACTAATTCTGAAAATGATGATGATAATAATTGCCATAGTATCAGTGCTATCCATGCTTCCTCCCATAATGATATAGAAAGCTCTAAGCTTGGGGAAGAGGTGTTTGAAAATCCTTTTGCTACTGATCATTATATGTTTGATACATCTCCTTCTAATAACAATGATGGTATGGTCACAGATAAACCGACTGTGAAAGATAACTATTCTATTTCTTATGATGACACCGTGCCTCCGACCTTTAATGATTATTATAAAGAATGCTATGATATAGGTTATAACTATCCTTATGAAACTTGTCATAGTTATGATTGGATTGCCAAAAACAATTCCCTTAATATGCAACTTGTTTACCATGTTCAAATTCTTGATAATAATCCTGCTCCAATTACTATTAATGAGAAGAATTCTTCTTATGCCAAAATTAATGATACTTCTATGCATACGAACCATGATAAGAATGTTTTAAGTGATGGGTATATTGTGGATTTCATCAATGATGCTACTGAAAGTTATTATGAGAGAGGGAAACATGGGTATATGCATCTTAATAATATTAAGTTTCCCCTCTTTATGTTGAGAATATTGAAGTTACTCGTGTTTTATCCTCTTATGCTTGTCACTTTGTTCTTCATGAATTCATTTGTGTACAAGATTCCATTTCATAGGAAGCATGTTAGGCTTAAATTTGTTTTGAATTTGCCTCTTGATGCTCTCTTTTGCTTCAAATACTATTTCTTGCGAGTGCATCATTAAAACTGTTGAGCCCATCTTAATGGCTATAAAGAAAGAACTTCTTGGGAGATAACCCATGTGTTTATTTTGCTACAGTACTTTTATTTTGTATTTGAGTCTTGGAAGTTGTTACTACTGTAGCAACCTCTCCTTATCTTTATTTTGTTGCATTGTTGTGCCAAGTAAAGTCTTTGATAGTAAGGTTCATACTAGATTTGGATTACTGCGTAGAAACAGATTTCTTGTTGTCACGAATCTGGGCCTAATTCTCTGTAGGTAACTCAGAAAATTATGCCAATTTACGTGAGTGATCCTCAGATATGTACGCAACTTTCATTCAATTTGAGCATTTTCATTTGACCAAGTATGGTGCCTCAATAAAATTCGTCTTTACGGACTGTTCTGTTTTGACAGATTCTGCCTTTTATTTCGCATTGCTTCTTTTGCTATGTTGGATGGATTTCTTTGTTCCATTACCTTCCAGTAGCTTTGAGAAATGTCCAGAAGTGTTAAGAATGATTGTGTCACCTCTGAACATGTGAGTTTTTGATTATGCACTAACCCTCTAATGAGTTTGCTTTGAGTTTGGTGTGGAGGAAGTTTTCAAGGGTCAAGAGAGGAAGTTTTCAAGGATCAAGAAGAGTGAAAGCTCTAAGCTTGGGGATGCCCCGGTGGTTCATCTCTGCATATTTCAAGAAGACTCAAGCATCTAAGCTTAGGGATGCCCAAGGCATCCCCTTCTTCATCGACAACTTATCAGGTCACTTCTCTTGAAACTATATTTTTATTCGGTCACATCTTATGTACTTTACTTGGAGCGTCTGTTTGTTTTTGTTTTTGTTTTTGTTTTTTTTTTGAATAAATGCTTGTGTGGGAGAGAGACACGCTCCGCTGGTTCATATGAACACATGTGTTCTTAGCTTTTAATGTTCATGGCGAAGGTTGAAACTGCTCGTTAATTGTTATATGGTTGGAATCGGGAAATGCTACATGTGGTAATTGATAAAATGTCTTGAATAATTTGATACTTGGCAATTGTTGTGCTCATGTTTAAGCTCTTGCATCATATACTTTGCACCCATTAATGAAGAAATACATAGAGCTTGCTAAAATTTGGTTTGCATAATTGGTCTCTCTAAGGTCTAGATAATTTCTAGTATTGAGTTTGAACAACAAGGAAGACGGTGTAGAGTCTTATAATGTTTACAATATGTCTTTTATGTGAGTTTTGCTGCACCGGTTCATCCTTGTGTTTGTTTCAAATAACCTTGCTAGCCTAAGCCTTGTATCGAGAGGGAATACTTCTCATGCATCCAAAATCCTTGAGCCAACCACTATGCCATTTGTGTCCACCATACCTACCTACTACATGGTATTTCTCCGCCATTCCAAAGTAAATTGCTTGAGTGCTACCTTTAAATAATTCAAAATTTATCACCTCTGATTTGTGTCAATGTTTTATAGCTCATGAGGAAGTATGTGGTGTTTATCTTTCATTCTTGTTGGGCAACTTTCACCAATGGACTAGTGGCTTCATCCGCTTATCCAATAATTTTGCAAAAAGAGTCGGCAATGGGATTCCCGAGTCCCAAATTAATTAACCTAAATAGACACTCCTCCATGGTATGTGATTGTTGGACGGCACCGAAGGATTCGGTTAGCCATGGCTTGAGAAAGCAAAGGTGGGTAGGAGTGTCATCATAATAAAACTAAAATAAAAAGGCACTCCTTCATGGTATGAGATTGTTGGCAGGCACCGAGGATTCGGTTATCCATGGTTTGTGAAAGAAAGGTTGGAAGGAGTGCCACCCAAAAATAAAAATAATACATGGGAGCCGCTCTTTGAAGGTTTGTCTGGCAAGGGGGTTAGAGTGCCCACTACCATTCGTTGACAACAACAAACACCTCTCAAAATTTTACTTTTATGCTCTCTTTATGTTTTCAAAACCAAAGCTCTAGCACAAATATAGCAATCAATGCTTCCCTCTGCGAAGGGCCATTCTTCTACTTTTATGTTGAGTTAGTTTACCCATTTCTCTCTATCTTGGAAGCAAACACTTGTGTTAACTGTGCATTGATTCTTACATACTTGCTTATTGCACTTGTTATATTGCTTTGCATTGACAACTATCCATGAGATATACATGTTACAAGTTGAAAGCAACCGCTGAAACTTAATCTTCCATTGTGTTGCTTCAATGTCTTTACTTTGAATTTATTGCTTTATGAGTTAACTCTTATGCAAGACTTATTGATGCTTGTCTTGAAAGTATTATTCATGAAAAGTCTTTGCTATATGATTCAATTGTTTACTCATTGCATTAACATTGCTTTGAATCGCTGCATTCATCTCATATGCTTTACAATAGTATGATCAAGATTATGTTGGTAGCATGTCACTTCGAAATTATCTTTGTTATCGTTTACCTACTCGAGGACGAGTAGGAACTAAGCTTGGGGATGCTGATACGTCTCCAACGTATCTATAATTTCTGATGTTCCATGCTTATTTTATGACAATACCTACATGTTTTGTTCACACTTTATATCGTTTTTATGCGTTTTCCGGAACTAACCTATTGATGAGATGCCGAAAGGCCGGTTCTTGTTTTCTGCTGTTTTTGGTTTCGAAATCCTAGTAAAGAAATATTTTCGGAATCGGACGAAATCAAGACCGAAGACCTTATAATTCCGGAAGCTTCCGGAGCACCGGAGAAAGACGAGGGGAGCCAGGGGGCCCCACCCCACAGGGCGGCGCGGCCCAAGGGGGGCGCGCCCCCCTAGTGTGTGGGCACCCCGTGGCCCCTCCGACTCCGCCTCTTCGCCTATTTAGTCGTCCCTGACCTAAAAACCACGCACCTCTTGACGAAACTCCAGAAAGACTCCAGGGGCGCCGCCACATCGCGAAACTCCAATTCGGGGGACAGAAGTCTCTGTTCCGGCACCTGTCGGGACGGGAAGTGCCCCGGAGTCATCTCCACCGCACGTCTCCACCGCCATCTTCACCGCCATCGCTGTCTCCATGATGAGGAGGAGTAATCCACCCCGGGGCTGACGGCTCCGCTGTAGCTATGTGGTTCATCTCTCTCTTTATGTGATCTAGTTGAATATCATCTATGTGCTACTCTAGTGATGTTATTAAAGTAGTCTATTCCTCATGCACGGTGTAATGGTGACAGTGTGTGCATCGTGTAGTACTTGGCGTGGGTTATGATTGTAATCTCTTGTATATTATGAAGTTAACTATTGCTATGATAAGAATTGATGTGATTTATGCCTCCTTCATAGTGTGATGGTGACAAGTGTGCATGCTATGTTAGTTCTTGGTGTGATTGTGTTGATCTATCTTACACTCTAAGGTTATTTAAATATGAACATTGAATATTGTGGAGCTTGTTAACTCCGGCATTGAGGGTTCGTGTAATCCTACACGGTTAGTGGTGTTCATCATCCAACAAGAGGGTGTAGAGTAGTCCTATTATGTGATCATTGTTGAGAGTGTCCACTAGTGAAAGCGGGATCCCTAGGCCTTGCTTCCAAGCATCGAATCTCCATTTGTTTACTGTTTTGTTGCATGTTTACTCGCTGCCATATTTTATTCAGATTAGTATTACCACTCATACTCATCCATATTACTTGCATCTCACTATCTCTTCGCCGAACTAGTGCACCTTTACATCTGACAAGTGTATTAGGTGTGTTGGGGACACAAGAGACTTCTTGCTTTGTGATTGCTGGGTTGCTTGAGAGGGATATCTTTGACCTCTTCCTCCCTGAGATCGATAAACCTTGGGTGATCCACTTAAGGGAAACTTGCTGCTGTTCTACAAACCTCTGCTCTTGGAGGCCCAACACTGTCTACAAGAATAGAAGCTCCCGTAGACATCACCCACCTCAAGTGGGAATCCCACTTTGGGTAGGTTTCATGTCATATGGAAGGTTTTGGTTTGGGGTCTTATTCAAAGACTTGCAGACCAACTCTTGGGTGTTCCACCTATATAATGAGGAGCAAGGGGAGGGGGCCGGCCACACCAAAGCCATTGTGGCCGCACCCCACATAGTGGCCGGCCACCTCTCCCTCTCCCAAACCCTAGCCGCCCCACCTCCTCCACCTCTCCCGCAACGCTTAGCGAAGCTCCGCCGGAGTTCTCCATCGCCACCGCCACCACGCTGTCGTGTTGCCGGATTCAAGGAGGAGCTACTACTTCCGCTGCCCGCTGGAACGGGGAGAAGGACATCGTCTTCATCAACACCGAACGTGTGACCGAGTACGGAGGTGCTGCCCGATTGTGGCACCGTGATCAAGATCTTCTACGCGCTTTTGCAAGCGGCAAGTGATCGTCTACCGCAGCAACAAGAGCCTCATCTTGTAGGCTTTGGAAATCTTCAAGGGTGAGTCTCGATCATCTCCTCGTTGCTCCCATCTTCTAGATTGCATCTTGGCTTGGTTTTGCGTTCTCGCGGTAGGAAATTTTTGTTTTCTATGCAACGTATCCTTACAGTGGTATCAGAGCCGTGTATATGCATAGATGGTTGCACGAGTAGAACACAATGGTTTTGTGGGCGTTGATGCTTATGTTTTCTTTAGTTTGAGTACTTTGCATCTTTGTGGCATAGTGGGATGAAGCGGCTCGGGCTAACTTTACATGACCGCGTTCATGATATTTGCTCCACGCTCGACATGCAACTTGTATTGCATAAGTGGCTTTGCGGGTGTCTCGTCTCTCCTACTATAGTGAAGATTCAATTTACTCTTCTATTGACAACACTAGTATCACCGTTGTGGTTCATGTTCGTAGGTAGATTAGATCTTACTCGAAAACCCTAAACCACGTAAAATATGCAAACCAAATTAGAGACGTCTAACTTGTTTTTGCAGGGTTTGGTGATGTGATATGGCCATAATGTGATGATGAATATGTATGAGATGATCATTATTGTATTGTGGCAACCTGGCAGGAGCCTTATGGTTGTCTTTAAATTTCATGTTGAGTAGTATTTCAAAGAAGTTGTAATAGTTGCTACATGGAGAACAATCATGAAGACGGCGCCATTGACCTTGACGCTACGCCGACGATGATGGAGATCATGCCCGTTGATGATGGAGATCATGTCCGTGCTTTGGAGATGAAGATCAAAGGCGCAAAGACAAAGGGGCCATATCATATCACATATGAACTGCATGTGATGTTAATCCTTTTATGCATCTTATTTTGCTTAGATCGCGACGGTAGCATTATAAGATGATCCCTCTCACTAAAATATCAAGATAATAAAGTGTTCATCCTTAGTAGCACCGTTGCCAAGACTTGTCGTTTCGAAGCATCTCGTGATGATCGGGTGTGATAGAATCAACAAGTGCATACAACGGGTGCAAGCCGATTTTGCACATGCGGATACTAAGGTGGCCTTGACGAGCCTAGCATGTACGGACATGGTCTCGGAACACGTGATACCGAAAGGTAGAGCATGAATCATATGATTGATATGATGAACACTTTGAGTGTTCGCCATTGAAATTACACCTTGTCTCGTGATGATCGGACTTAGGTGTGGTGGATTTGGTTCGTGTGATCACTAAGACAATGCGAGGGATATTGTTTTGAGTGGGAGTTCACCTAGATTTTTAATTATGTTGAATTAAAATTTGAACTCAATTTGTCATAAACTTAGTCTAAACTATTGCAAATATATGTTGTAGATATGGCGTCCTCAATCAATTTTAACCAGTTCCTAGAGAAAGAAAAGCTTAAGAGCAACGGTAGCAACTTCACCGACTGGTTCCATCATGTGAGGATTTTCCTCAATGGTGGAAGCCTGCAATATGTGCTTGATGCACCGCTAGGTGACCCTCCCGTGAAACCGAAACCGATGAAGTAAAGAATGTTTACGAGACTCGGAAAACTCGGTACTCTCAAGTTCGATGTGCCATCCCGTGCGATCCGGAAGCCGATCTTCAAAAACGTTTTGAGCACCACGATCCTCATGAGTTGGTCAATGAGCTGAAAGCTATCTTTGAAACTCATGCGGCCGTGGAATGCTATGAAGCATCGAAACACTTCTTCAGCTGCATGATGGAAGAAGGCAGCTCCGTTAGTGAGCACATGCTCGCCATGACCGGGCATGCAAACAAACTCAGTGACTTGGGAATAGTGATTCCTAATAGACTAGGGATTAATCGTGTCCTTCAATCACTGCCACCTAGTTACAAGAACTTTGTGATGAACTACAATATGCAGAACATGAACAAAGAGTTACCTGAACTCTTCGCCATGCTGAAATCTGCTGAGATTGAGATCAAGAAAGAGCACCAACTGTTGATGGTCAACAAGACCACTAGTTTCAAGAAACAGGGCAAGTCTAAGGGAAAATTCAAGAAGGGTGGCAAGAAAGCTGCCACGCCTCCTATGAAACCTAAGAATGGCCCTAAGCCTGATGCTGAGTGCTATTACTGCAAGGAGAAGGGACACCTGGAAGCGTAATTGCTCCAAGTATTTGGCGGATCCGAAGAGCGACCTTGTCAAGAAGAAGAAAGAAGGTATATCCGATATACATGTTATAGATGTTTATCTTACTCGGTTCTCGTACTAGTACTCGGGTATTTGATACTCGGTTCGGTTGCTCATATTTGTAACTCGAAGCGGGAACTAAAGAATAAACGAAGACTACTAAAGGATGAAGTGACGATGCGCGTTGGAAATGGATCCAAAGTCGATGTGATCGCTCGTCGGCACACTTCCTCTACATCTACCTTCGGGATTAGTTTTAAGCCTCAATAATTGTTATTTTGTACCTGCGTTGAGCATGAACATTATATCTGGATCTTGTTTAATGCAAGACGGTTATTCATTCAAGTCTGAGAATAATGGTTGCTCTATTTTTATGAATAATATCTTTTATGGTCGAGCACCTGAAAAGAATGGCTTATTTCTGTTAGATCTCGATAGTAGTGATACACATATACATAACATTGATGCTAAGTGGATTAAATTGAATGATAATTCTACTTATATGTGGCACTATCGTCTTGGTCATATTGGAGTGAAACGCATGAAGAAACTCCATACCGATGGATTACTTGAATCACTTGACTTTGAGTCACTTGATAGATGCGAAGCATGTCTAATGGGAAAAATGACTAAGACTCCATTCTCTGGTATTATGGAGCGAGCTACTGACTTATTGAAAATCATACATACCGATGTATGCGGACCAATGAGTGTAGCATCGCGCGGTGGTTATCGTTATGTTCTAACCTTCACGGATGATCTGAGTAGATATGGGTATATCTATTTCATGAAACATAAATCCGAAACTTTCGAGAAGTTTAAGGAATTCCAAAGTGAAGTAGAAAATCAACGTAACAAGAAGATTAAATTTCTACGATCTGATCGCGGAGGTGAATATCTAAGTTATGAGTTTGGCATGCATTTAAAGAAATGCGGAATACTTTCACAATTGACACCGCCGGGAACACCTCAACGAAACGGTGTGTCCGAACGTCGTAATCGAACTCTCTTAGATATGGTTCGTTCTATGATGTCTCTTACTGATTTACCTTTATCATTTTGGAGTTATGCATTAGAGACAGACCGCATTCACTTTAAATAGAGCACCATCAAAATCCGTTGAAATGACACCGTATGAATTATGGTTTAATAAGAAACCTAAGTTGTCGTTCCTAAAAGTTTGGGGTTGCGAAGCCTATGTAAAAAAGTTACAACCGGACAAGCTAGAACCCAAAGCGGAGAAATGCATCTTCATAGGATACCCTAAGGAAACTATAGGGTACACTTTCTATCACAAATCCGAAGGCAAAATCTTTGTTGCTAAGAACGGAACCTTTCTTGAGAAAGAATTTCTCACTAAAGAAGTGATTGGAAGAAAAGTAGAACTCGATGAGATTGATGAATCTTCACTTGTTGATCAGAGTAGCGCAGTACCGGAAGTTGTTCATGTGCCGCCTACACCGGCAACAGAGGAAGCTAATGATAATGATCATGAAACTTCGAATGAGATAGCTACTGAACCTCGCAGATCGACAAGGGAACGTGCCACTCCTGATTGGTATGATCCTTGTCTAAATGTCATGATTGTGGACAACAATGATGAAGACCCCGCGACGTATGAAGAAGCGATGATGAGCCCGGATTCCAACAAATGGCAAGAAGCCATGAAATCCGAAATGGGATCCATGTATGATAACAAAGTATGGACTTTGGTAGACTTACTTCGATAGCCGCAAGGCTGTCGAAAATAAATGGATCTTCAAGAGAAAAACAGAAGCTGATGGTAATATTACTGTATATAAAGCTCGACTTGTCGCAAAGGGTTTCCGACAAATTCAAGGTGTTGACTACGATGAGACTTTCTCACCTGTAGCGAAGCTAAAATCTGTGAGGATTTTGTTAGCAATAGCTGCATTTTTCGATTATGAGATTTGGCAGATGGATGTCAAAACAGCGTTCCTTAATGGAGACATTGAGGAAGAGTTGTATATGGTGCAACCCAAAGGTTTTGTCGATCCTAAAAATGTCGACAAAGTATGCAAACTTCAGCGTTCAATTTATGGACCGAAGCAAGCATCGAGAAGTTGGAACCGACGCTTTGATAAGGTGATCAAAGACTTCGGGTTTATACAAGTGTCATGGAGAGGCCTCGTATTTACAAGAAAGTGAGTGTGAGCTCCGTAGCATTCCCGATATTATATGTAGATGACATATTACCGATTGGGAATGATATAGAACTATTAAGCAAGTGTAAAAGGTTATTTGAATAATAGTTTTTCAATGAAAGACCTTGGTGAAGCATCGTATATATTAGGCATCAAGATTTATAGAGATAGATCAAGACGCCTAATAGGGCTATCACAGAGTACATACCTGGACAAGATTCTAAAGAAGTTTAGAATGGACGAAAGTAAGAAAGGATTCTTACCTATGTTACCAGGCAAGGTCTTGAGTAAGACTCAAGGTCCGGCTACGGTAGAAGAAAGAGAAAGGATGAGTCAGATCCCCTATGCTTCGGCAGTAGGCTCTGTTATGTATGCCATGCTATGTACTAGACCGGATATAGCACATGCTGTTAGTTTAACTAGCAGATATCAAAGTGATCCAGGAATGGAACACTGGACAATGGTCAAGAATATCCTGAAGTACTTGAAAAGAAGTAAGGATATGTTTCTTTGTTATGGAGGTGACCAAGAGCTCGTTGTAACCAGTTACACCGATGCTAGTTGGAACACTAATCCGGATGACTCTAAGTCACAATCTGGGTACGTGTTTATATTGAATGGTGATGCAGTAAGCTGGGCAAGCTCGAAGCACAGTGCACGGTGGCGAAGTCTTCAACGGAATCGGAGTACATAGCGGCTTCAGAGGCTTCATCAGAAGCGGTATGGATGAAGAGGTTCATTGTAGAGCTCGGTGTGGTTCCTAGTGCATTGGACCCACTAGTCATCTACTGTGACAACATGGGTGACATCGCCAATGCACAAGAACCAAGGTCACACAAGAGACTGAAGCATATCAAGCTGCGTTATCATTCGATTCGCGAGTACATCGAAGATGGAGAAGTAAAGATTTGCAAAGTACACACCGATCCGAATGTAGCGGATCCGTTGACTAAAGCTCTCCCTAGGGCAAAGCATGACCAACACCGTAATTCCATGGGTGTTAGGTACCTTACAATGTAATCGAGATTATTGACTCTAGTGCAAGTGGGAGACTGTTGGAGATATGCCCAAGAGGCAATAATAAAAGTGGTTATTATATATCTTTATGTTTATGATAAATGTTTATATACCATGCTATAATTGTATTAACCGAAACATTTATACATGTGTGATATGTAAACAACAAAGAGTCCCTAGTAAGCCTCTTAACTAGCTTGTTGATTAATAGATGATTAGTTTCATAATCATGAACATTGGATGTTATTAATAACAAGGTTATATCATTATATGAATGATGTAATGGACACACCCAATTAAGCGTAGCATAAGATCACGTCATTAAGTTTTTTGCTATAAGCTTTCAATACATAGTTACCTAGTCCTTTCGACCATGAGATCATGTAAATCACTTATACCGGAAAGATACTTTGATTACATCAAACGCCACTGCGTAAATGGGTGGTTATAAAGGTGGGATTAAGTATCCGGAAAGTATGAGTTGAGGCATATGGATCAACAGTGGGATTTGTCCATCCCGATGACGGATAGATATACTCGGGCCCTCTCGGTGGAATGTCGTCTAATGTCTTGCAAGCATATGAATAAGTTCATAAGAGACCACATACCACGGTACGAGTAAAGAGTACTTGTCGGAGACGAGGTTGAACAAGGTATAGAGTGATACCGATGATCAAACCTCGGACAAGTAAAATATCGCGTGACAAAGGGAATTGGTATCGTATGTGAATGGTTCATTCGATCACTAAGTCATCGTTGAATATGTGGGAACCATTATGGATCTCCAGATCCCGCTATTGGTTATTGGTCGGAGAGAGTTCTCACCCATGTCCACATAGTTCACGAACCGTAGGGTGACACACTTAAGGTTTTGATGTTGTAATAGTAGAACTTGAAATATGGAATGGAGTTCGAAGTAATTGTTCGAAGTCTCAGATGGGATCCGGACATCACGAGGAGTCCCGGAATGGTCCGGAGAATAAGATTCATATATAGGAAGTCATATTCCAAGTTTGGAAAAGATCCGGTGCATTTATGGAAGGTTCTAGAAGGTTCTAGAAAAGTCCGGAAGAAATCACTTTGGAAGGCGGAGTCCCGAAGGGACTCCACCACCATGGCCGGCCAACCCTAAGGGGTGGAGTCCCAGGTGGACTCCACCTAAGGTGGCCGGCCACCCCTCCCAAGGAAAGGTGGGAATCCCACCTCAAGTGGGAATCCCACCTTGGGTAGGTTTCATGTCATATGGAAGGTTTTGGTTTGGGGTCTTATTCGAAGACTTGTAGACCAACTCTTGGGTGTTCCACCTATATAATGAGGAGCAAGGGGAGGGGGCCGGCCACACCAAAGCCATTGTGGCCGCACCCCTCATAGTGGCCGGCCACCTCTCCCTCTCCCAAACCCTAGCCGCCCCACCTCCTCCACCTCTCCCGCAACGCTTAGCGAAGCTCCGCCGGAGTTCTCCATCGCCACCGCCACCACGCCGTCGTGCCGCCGGATTCAAGGAGGAGCTACTACTTCCGCTGCCCGCTGGAACGGGGAGAAGGACGTCGTCTTCATCAACACCGAACGTGTGACCGAGTACGGAGGTGCTGCCCGATTGTGGCACCGTGATCAAGATCTTCTACGCGCTTTTGCAAGCGACAATAGATCGTCTACCGCAGCAACAAGAGCCTCATCTTGTAGGCTTTGGAAATCTTCAAGGGTGAGTCTCGATCATCTCCTCGTTGCTCCCATCTTCTAGATTGCATCTTGGCTTGGTTTGCGTTCTCGCGGTAGGAAATTTTTTGTTTTCTATGCAACGTATCCTTACATCCACAACCTTAGAACTTTCTGCCATTGTCCCAGATTTAATGGAGGCATGAACCCACTATCGAGCATAAATACCCCCTCTTGGAGTCACAAGTATCAACTTGGCCATAGCCTCTACTAGCAACGGAGAGCATGCAAGAACATAAATAACATATATGATAGATTGATAATCAACTTGACATAGTATTCAATATTCATCGGATCCCAACAAACACAACATGAAGGATTACAAATAGATGATCTTGATCATGATAGGCAGCTCACAAGATCTAACATGATAGCACAATGAGGAGAAGACGACCATCTAGCTACTTCTATGGACCCATAGTCCAGGGGTGAACTACTCACACATCGATCCGGAGGCGATCATGGCGATGAAGAGACCTCCGGGAGATGATTCCCCTCTCCGGCAGGGTGCCGGAGGCGATCTCCCGAATCCCCCGAGATGGGATTGGCGGCGGCGGCGTCTCCGGAAGGTTTTCCGTATCGTGGCTCTCTGCATCGGGGGTTTCGGGACGAAGGCTTTAAGTAGGCGGAAGGGCAGGTCAAGAGGCACCACGGGGGCCCCACACAACAGGGCCGCGCGGGCCCCTTGCTGGCCGCGCCGCCCTGTTGTAGCGCCGCCTCGTGGCTCCACTTCGTCTCTCCCTCGGACTTTTGGAAGCTTCGTGCAAAAATAGGACCCTGGGCGTTGATTTCGTCCAATTCCGAGAATATTTCCTTACTAGGATTTCTGAAACCAAAAACAGCAGAAAACAGCAACTGGCTCTTCGGCATCTCGTCAATAGGTTAGTGCCGGAAAATGCATAATAATGACATATAATGTGTATAAAACATGTGAGTATCATCATAAAAGTAGCATGGAACATAAGAAATTATAGATACGTTTGGGACGTATCAAGCATCCCCAAGCTTAGTTCCTACTCGCCCTCGAGTAGGTAAACGATAACAAAGATAATTTCTGAAGTGACATGCTATCATAATCTTGATCATACTATTGTAAAGCATATGAGATGAATGCAGCGATTCGAAGCAATGATGAAGATAATGAGTAAACTAATGAATCATATAACAAAGACTTTTCATGAATAATACTTTCAAGACAAGCATCAATAAGACTTGCATAAGAGTTACTCATAAAGCAATAAATTCGAAGTAAAGGTATTGAAGCAACACAAAGGAAGATAAAGTTTCAGCGGTTGCTTTCAACTTCAACATGTATATCTCATGGATAATTGTCAACAAAAAGTAATATAACAAGTGCAATAAGTAAACATGTAAGAATCAATCCACACAGTTGATACAAGTGTTTGCTTCTAGGATAGAAAGAATAGGCAAACTGACTCAACAATAAAGTAGAAGATAGGCCCTTCGCAGAGGGAAGCATTGATTACTATATTTGTGCTAGAGCTTTTCATTTTGAAAACAAGAAACAATTTTGTCAACGGTAGTAATAAAGCATATGTGTTATGTATAAGACATCCTATAAGTTGCAAGCCTCATGCATAGTATACTAATAGTGCTTGCACCTTGTCCTAATTAGCTTGGATTAACACGGATTATCATTGCATAGCATATGTTTCAACCAAGTGTCACAAAGGGGTACCTCTATGCCGCCTGTACAAAGGTCTAAGGAGAAAGCTCGCATTGGATTTCTCGCTTTTGATTATTCTCAACTTAGACATCCATACCGGACAACATAGACAACGAGATAATGGACTCCTCTTTAATGCATAAGCATTCAACAACAGCTTAATATTATCATAAGAGATTGAGGATTGATTGTCCAAACTGAAACTTCCACCATGAATCATGGCTTTAGTTAGCGGCCCAATGTTCTTCTCTAACAAGTATGCATACTCAAACCATTTGATCATGAAAATCGCTCTTACTTCGGACAAGACGAACATGCATAGCAACTCACATGATATTCAACAAAGGTAAAGTTGATGGCGTCCCCGAAAAACATGGTTACCGCTCAACAAGCAACTTATTAAGAAATAAGACACATAAGTACATATTCTTCACCACGATAGTTTTTAAGGCTATTTGTCCCATGAGCTATATATTGCAAAGGCAAAGAATAGAATTTTAAAGGTAGCACTCAAGTAATGTACTTTGGAATGACGGAGAAATACCATGTAGTAGGTAGGTATGGTGGACACAAATGGCATGGTTATTGGCTCAAGGATTTGGATGCACGAGAAGAATTCCTCTCAATACAAGGCTAGGCTAGCAAGGTTGTTTGAAGCAAACTCAAGTATAAAAGGTGCAGCAAAGCTCACATATGAACATATTGTAACTATTATAAGACTTTACATTGTCTCCTTGTTCTTCAAACACCTCAACCAGAAAATATCTAGACTCTAGAGATCAATCATGCAAACCAAATTTTAACAAGCTCTATGTAGTTATTCATTAATGAGTACAAGGTACATGATGCAAGAGCTTAAATATGATCTATATGAGCACAAAAATTGCCAAGTATCACATTATTCAAGACATTATACCATTTACCACATGCAGCATTTTCCGTTTCCAACCATATAACAATGAATGAAGTAGTTCAAATTTTGCAATGAACATTAAAGATGAAGCTAAGAACATATGTGTTCATACGAAACAACAGAGCGTGTCTCTCTCCCAAACAAAGAATGCTTGGATCCGATTTTATTCAAACAAAAACAAAAACATACAGACGCTCCAAGTAAAGCACATAAGATGTGACGGAATAAAAATATAGTTTCACTAGAGGAACCTGATAAGTTGTCGATGAAGAAGGGATGCCTTGGGCATCCCCAAGCTTAGACGCTTGAGTCTTTTAAAATATGCAGGGGATGAACCACGGGGGCATCCCCAAGCTTTGACTTTTCACTCTTCTTGATCATATTGTATCATCCTCCTCTCTTGACCCTTGAAAACTTCCTCCACACCAAACTCGAAACAAACTCATGTAACATCCCTGTTTTTCAAAACCTAGATTAGGGTTGTTTGTGCATCATGAGCATCATGATAATTTTCCTAAGAAAATTGCATAAAGGAAGAATTTGAAAACCCTAAGGTTGGTTTGATTTCCCTCTCTCTTTCAAACGCTCAAAGTATTTCAAAAGTTCAAACTATACTTGTGACCTCTTTGCATTATGTCAAGATGGCCATGAATATTTTGAAAAGTTGCAGAAAGTTTGAAACCTCAAACTAATTTCAAAACAATGCTAAAGAGTTTGAAAATAAAATAGAGAAGAAAATCTGAAAAAAGGGGTTTCTAACCCAGCCCAACCCTCCTCTCTCTTTCTCTCCACGCAAGGAGCCCAACAGGCCAGCCCAAGTAGCCCAACAGCAAAGCCTACCTAGGGCCCTACCCAAAAACTCTGGGTCATCTTCTACCTCACGTTGAGGAAGCAGCTCGGTGGCAGAGCGTCGGCCGCCGCTGCGCGCTGCGATTCGCGCCGCCGCCCCTGCCGCCTATAAGGGCCTCGACGCCGCCGCTAGGAAGCCCTAGCCGCCCACTCTCTCCCCCGCTCTCGCTCGCAGTCTTGCGCGTGGACGTGAAACCCTAGCCCGACTGCCTCCACTTCGCCCCGCCATTCCGAGCCTCCCCGAGCCCGGCCGAGCGTCCCTGGAGATCCACCTCGCCGCCATGACCTTCCTAGCCGAAGGAATCGAGCCGCCGTGCCCGAAATCGACGTGGTCATCCTCGTCTTCCCCAACTCCGGTGACCGTCGCCGCCGTCGATTCCGGCCGCCCCGGGCCTCCCCGTCGCCACCTGCGTGGTCCTGGTGAGCTTTTGGTTCTCCTAGAACTCGCCCCTTCCTTCCTCTCGCTCTGGTTCGTCGTCCCGTCGAGGACCACCGTGCGCCGCCGTCAGACATCGTCGTGGGCGTTGCTCCGGCGACCAAATGCGAGCAGCGCCGCCACCAAACATCTTCACACGGTCGACCGCGTCGAGCACGCACTTAGAGCTGCCCCGCACGGTCTACTCCGTTGTGTCCGTCCGCTTCCAGAGAGCTGAAATAGAGATCAAAGCAGCTTCGGCTATTTCAGTTCCACGAGCCCTCTAATACGATGGCTACAGGTAGCTTGTGCTGGAGGGATGTGCTAAGGTCAATCCTTCCTACATACACGAATCCCTTATTCTAGCAGAGCATTAATTCCATCACGAAGCCTCCGTTCCTGTCCTGGTTATATCTGCTGAGAATATCGCTGTGCAAATACTAGCCAACCTGAACCATCTCAACTGAAAGTTAAACAACAAGTAGAAAGATGTTATATCTCAGAGTACTTGCTGTACTTCAGCATACATATATGTTCATGTTTTAAAGAGAAGTGCTAAATCCCACGAAGCTATCAGGCAGTTGCAGTGTCCTTGTTTTCAGTACTGGATACGCATACTGAAGCTCTAATCTAAGTACTGCCTATGAAACTTAGCTGAGTCAATTTAGAGTTTTAAAGAAACCAACTTAGTGAGCTCTGTCCGCTGGCAGTAGAGCCCCTACACGAACCATCAATTGATATCGTCGCCGAACTTCAGTTAAACATTGGAACCCAGTTCACTAGTTTCAGTTTTAGTCATGTTGCTCCCTAACGGCATCATTGCAACTTGAACAATCTTGCTACTGGTTAAATCGTTCCAGGTTTTCCCAGTTGCAGCTTTGTCGCTTCCATGTACTGCTTCTTCAGGGAACTAGTACTCCTTTAGAAAGAAGTTTCTTATATACATGGCTTGGAAAATAGAACCAACTTCTAATGCCCTTTCTATACGCTAGCAATCATGCAGCAAGTAATCTAAAAAGCTTGAGTCTGCAAGTCGTTACCTGAGGCTTGAATCTGGTTTAGCTCAACCAATACAACTACCGTATGTTGTTCTGGCCGGTAAATGTCCAGAAGTTAGTGGCTTGTAAAATTACATAGTATCTATATAAAATCGGAAAAATGCAAATAAGATATCGAACTGTTCATAAAAATGTCCTCTATCTGTTTGTTTCGAAATCATGCATCATTAAACAACTTAAACTATTGTTTATAATAGAAGAACAAAACAACTCTTTTATGTAATCATGGAGTTAATTCAAATGCTCTCTCTATAGTATTTGAACTCCATTTAAATTGGTGTCCATGTTTAGGGATTACAACTCAGTACCTAATTAACATGTCATGTCATCATACTTGTATGCGCATTGCATCAATGCCATGTGTTGATTGTTCTTTTACCTTTCCGGTATTTCCTTCTTCGCGATCGATAGAGCACGTGCCGAGACGATGATGGTCGACAATGACACAAGTCAATACTTGTCCATCGACGAACAAGTCAAGTACAAGATCTCCGAAGATCCATATTGGTTTGTCAGGGACAAAGGCAAGCCCTAACCTGGTTCATATATGGTTTCGAAATGCTTTTACTTCTGGTTCCTACATATTGCATTCGTTTTCAATATGTTTTATCGGCAGGTATAGTTATCCTATGTGTGTTGCATTTACCATCCTTGTAGCCTAAACACTCTGATCCACTGCTCCCAGCAAGACTAAGTTTGAGCTTATGTGCATCGCTAGAGCCGTTATATCGGATATGCTTAGCCATGCTTAGTTGTTGACGAATTCTGATCCATCCGGTTGATGAATCAGAGCTGCGAATGAACCTAGTATGGCAGGATGACGTGGTAAGATCAGTGATGTTAATAAACATGTTTAAAGGCTTGGATGGGCCACCACATGGGGATGTGGTGTTTTGACTCGTTCTCGCCGATACTAGGACCTGAGGTTCTCGCCTTCGGAACCAAGACTGAGCGTACAGCCACACGGGGCCCATGGGAACCCCTTGGCCCGAACTTGCCTAGCTTACCCATGAGTCAATTAGTTTGCGAGTTCCATTTGGCATTCTCGCATGGCGAAGGCGTGGAAAAGGTTTTCAAAGGTGCATCATACGAGGATGTGGCTAGGGTGAAGGATGCCGGAGGCATTGAACCGGCTCCCCGCGCACAATGACCGGGACCGCCTCGGAGAATGGCTACCTACGATGATGGAGTTTCCCGGCTAGATTGACTCATGGAATAGGCGAAGCAAGGGAAAGGTTTTGGTCGACCACCCTCTCGCCGGCACACCAAGGAAGTGTGTAACGTACGGCGCTAAGAGTCGGTCGGTGCGTGTGGGTAAAGTTGTACACCCCTGCAGGGTAAATCTTTTCGAAAAGCCGTGTCCACGGTTACGGACGACTTGGGGAACTACGTGTTGATCATAGATAACTTGAACCTAATCGTAAAACTTAGAATCAATGTGTGATAAGGATCCCTCCTCAGGGTATCGAGGGGGTGCTCCTAGTTGATAGGTTCAGCTGATGATGAAGATTCGGTGGATTCAATATGATGATCAGTAGAGCTAGAAATGTCGCTCTCTTATCCCCTTTTAAAATGATCTGAGTAGACGAGCTTCTGCTCCCTCTTGTTTTACAAAGGAAAACCGGCTTTCCGCAAAATAAGCTCCACATAAAGCCTCGCATACCAGCTTTGCTAAAAGGTTGTACTAAGTCTTGCTCGAGTCCCCGTACTCAGCCTTTGCATGCTTTGTTTCGGACGAAGTCGCTCCAATAAATGGTGGTTTCTAGGTCGACATCGACGAGTAGCTTGGGATTCCCGGTGGCAGCCTGGAATCTATGGGCCGGGACGTCGCCGTTATGCTCCCGGCCTCTTAGGCCTTTTGCTATCTTGCTATTTAGAATAGCATAACTTCGCTTCCGTTGATTGATGAAATATCGAGTCGTTGACCTCCGCTTGTAATACTTTGGTTTTTCGCTCAGGTATGAGCTTGTATTACTCTTTGAGTCGTAGAGTCACTGTTGTGTTACCGATTCTCACCCTGTAGGCCCTGAAGATCTAGGTTAGGCTTATGCCAGATGGAGATCTGGGTTTGTCTAGCCTACGACCCCCGGGGTCGCGATAACTCATTAGAGGGTCAGTGCATAATTCATATATTCAGAGGTGACATAATCATTCTTAACACTTCTGGACATTGCACAAAGCTACTGAAAGTTAATGGAACAAAGAAATTCATCAAACATAGCAAAACAGGCAATGCGAAATAAAAGGCGTAATCGTCAAAACGAACAGTTCGTAAAGACGAATTTTAAAGTGGCACCAGACTTGCTCAGATGAAAATGCCCAAATTGAATGAAAGTTGCGTACATATCTGAGGATCACGCACGTAAAGTGGCAGATTTTTTGTTTTTTCTACAGGGACTACTGCTCAAATTCGTGACAGCAAGAAATCTGTTCCTGCGTAGTAATCCAAATCTAGTATTGGCTTTACTATCAAAGACTTTACTTGGCACAACAATGCAATAAAATAAAGATAAGGAGAGGTTGCTACAATAGTAAACAACTTCCAAGACTCAAATATAAAACAAAGTGCAGAAGTAAAATAATGGGTTGTCTCCCATAAGCGCTTTTCTTTAACGCCTTTCAGCTAGGCGCAGAAAGTGTGTATCAAGTAATATCAAGAGATGAAGCATCAACATCATAGATTGTTCTAATAATAGAATCATAAGGTAACTTCATTCTCTTTCTAGGGAAGTGTTCCATACCTTTCTTGAGAGGAAATTTATATTTAATATTACCTTCCTTCATATCAATGGTGGCACCAACAGTTCGAAGAAAAGGTCTTCCCAATATAATGGGACAAGATGCATTGCATTCAATATCCAAGACAACAAAATCAACGGGGACAAGGTTATTGTTAACCATAATACGAACATTATCAATCCTCCCCAAAGGTTTCTTTATAGCATTATCAACAAGATTAACATCCAAATAACAATTTTTCAATGGTGGCAAGTCAAGCATATCATAAATTTTCTTATGCATAACGGAAATACTTGCACCAAGATCACATAAAGCATTACAATCAAAATCATTGACCCTCATCTTAATGATGGGCTCCCAACCATCTTCCAACTTCCTAGGAATAGAAGTTTCAAGTTTTAGTTTCTCTTCTCTAGCTTTTATGAGAGCATTTGTAATATGTTTTGTAAATGCCGAATTTATAGCACTAGCATTGGGACTTTTAGCAAGCTTTTGTAAGAACTTTATAACTTCAGAGATGTGACAATCATCAAAATCTAAACCATTATGATCTACAGCAATGGGATCATTATCCCCAATATTTTGAAAAATTTCAAAGAGTTTTATCAATTTCAGCAGTTTTAGCAGTTTCAGGCAATTTTGCACGCTTTGTACTAGGAGTAGTAACATTGCCAACACCAATTATTTTACCATTGATAGTAGGAGGTGTAGCAACATGTGAATCATTAACATTACTAGTGGTGGTGATAGTCCAAACTTTAGCTACATTATTCTCTTTAGCTAGTTTTTCGTTTTCTTCTCTTTCCCACCTAGCATGCAATTCGGTCATCAATCTAATATTCTCATTAATTCGAACTTGGATGGCATTTGCTGTAGTAACAATCTTATTATCAATATCCTTATTAGGCATAAATTTCAATTTTAAAAGATCAACATCAGAGGCAAGACTATCAACCTTAGAAGCGAGAATATCAATTTTACCGAGCTTTTCCTCAACAGATTTGTTAAAAGCAGTTTGTGTACTAATAAATTCTTTAAGCATGGCTTCAAGACCAGGGGGTACATTCCTATTATTGTTGTAATAATTCCCATAAGAATTACCATAACTATTACCATTAGCAGAATGATATGGCCTATAGTTGTTACCAGAATTATTCCTATAAGCATTGTTGTTGAAATTATTATTTTTAATGAAGTTCACATCAACATGTTCTTCTTGAGCAACCAATGAAGCTAAAGGAACATTACTAGGATCAACATTAGATCTACCATTCACAAGCATAGACATAATAGCATCAATCTTATCACTCAAGGAGGAGGTTTCTTCAACAAAATTTACCTTTTTACCTTGTGGAGCTCTTTCCGTGTGCCATTCAGAGTAATTTATCATCATATCATCAAGAAGCTTTGTTGCCGCCCCCAAAGTAATGGACATAAAGGTACCTCCAGCAGCTGAATCCAATAGGTTCCGCGAAGAAAAATGCAATCCTGCATAAAAGGTTTGGATGATCATCCAAGTAGTCAGTCCATGGGTTGGGCAATTCTTCACCAAAGATTTTATTCTCTCCCATGCTTGAGCAACATGTTCATTATCTAATTGCTTAAAATTCATTATGCTACTTCTCAAAGATATAATTTTAGCGGGAGGATAATATCGCCCAATAAAAGCATCCTTACATTTAGTCCATGAATCAATACTATTTCTAGGCAGAGATAGCAACCAATCTTTAGCTCTTCCTCTTAAAGAGAAAGAAAACAATTTTAATTTTATAATGTCACCATCTACATCCTTATACTTTTGCATTTCACATAGTTCAACAAAATTATTAAGATGGGCAGCAAAGCATCATCGAACTAACACCGAAAATTGCTCTCTCATAACAAGATTCAAGTAAAGCAGGTTTAATTTCAAAGAATTCTGCTGTAGTAGCAGGTGGAGCAATAGGTGTGCATAAGAAATCATTATTATTTGTGCTAGTGAAGTCACACAACTTAGTATTCTCAACAGTACCCATTTTAGCAAGTAGTAAATAAAGCAAACTAAATAAAGTAAATGCAAGTAACTAATTTTTTTGTGTTTTTGATATAGAGAACAAGACAAGAAATAAAGTAAAACTAGCAACTAATTTTTTTGTGTTTTGTTTAAGTGCAAGCAAACAAAGTAGTAAATAAAATAAAGCAAGACAAAAACAAAGTAAAGAGATCGGAAGTGGAGACTCCCTTGCAGCCGTGTCTTGATCTCCCGCAGCAACGGCGCCTTAAATTTTCTTGATGCGTGTAGTTGACACGTCCATTGGGAACCCCAAGAGGAAGGTGTGATGCGCACAGTAGCAAGTTTCCTCGCAAGAAACCAAGGTTTAATCGAACCAAGTAGGGAGTCAAGAAGCATGTTGAAGGTTGATGGCGGAGGAGTGTAGTGCGGCGCAACACCAGGGATTCCGGCGCCAACGTGGAACCTCGCACAACACAATCACAGTAACTTTACCCCAACGTAACAGTTGAGGTTGTTAATCTCACCGGCTTGTCGTAAACAAAGGATTAGATGTATAGTGTGGATGATGATGGTTGTTTGCGAAGAATAGTAAAGAACAATTGCAGCAGATTGTATTTCGGATGTAAAGAATAGGACCGGGGTCCACAGATCACTAGTGGTGTCTCTCCCATAAGATAGCGAGATGTTGGGTGAACAAATTACAGCTTGGGCAATTGACAAATAAAGAAGGCATAACAATGCACATACATATATCATGATGAGTACTATGAGATTTAATCAGTGGCATTACGACAAAGTACATAGACCGCTATCCAAGCATGCATCTATGCCTAAAAAGTCCACCTTCGAGGTTATCATCCGAACCCCTTTCGGTATTAAGTTGTAAACAACGAGACAATTGCATTAAGTATGGTGCGTAATGTAATCAACACAAATATCCTTAGACAAAGCATCGATGTTTTATCCCTAGTGGCAACATCACATCCACAACCTTAGAACTTTCTCGCCATTGTCCCGCATTTAATGGAGGCATGAACCCACTATCGAGCATAAATACCCCCTCTTGGAGTCACAAGTATCAACTTGGCCGCAGCCTCTACTAGCAACGGAGAGCATGCAAGAACATAAATAACATATATGATAGATTGATAATCAACTTGACATAGTATTCAATATTCATCGATCCCAACAAACACAACATGAAGGATTACAAATAGATGATCTTGATCATGATAGGCAGCTCACAAGATCTAACATGATAGCACAATGAGGAGAAGACGACCATCTAGCTACTGCTATGGACCCATAGTCCAGGGGTGAACTACTCACACATCGATCCGGAGGCGATCATGGCGATGAAGAGATCTCCGGGAGATGATTCCCCTCTCCGGCAGGTGCCGGAGGCGGTCTCCCGAATCCCCCGAGATGGGATTGGCGGCGGCGGCGTCTCCGGAAGGTTTTCCGTATCGTGGCTCTCGTGCATCGGGGGTTTCGCGACGAAGACTTTAAGTAGGTGGAAGGGCAGGTCAAGAGGCACCACGGGGGCCCCACACAACAGGGCCGCGCGGGCCCCTTGCTGGCCGCGCTGCCCTGTTGTGGCGGTGCCTCGTGACCCCACTTCGTCTCTCCCTCGGACTTCTGGAAGCTTTGTGCAAAAATAGGACCCTGGGCGTTGATTTCGTCCAATTCCGAGAATATTTCCTTACTAGGATTTCTGAAACCAAAAACAACAGAAAACAAAGAATCGGCTCTTCGGCATCTCGTCAATAGGTTAGTGCCGGAAAATGCATAATAATGACATATAATGTATATAAAACATGTGAGTATCATCATAAAAGTAGCATGGAACATAAGAAATTATAGATACGTTTGGGACGTATCAGTTTGCAGTACTAACCTCAAATGTTCAGCATGTTCAGCTTTATCCTTGGAGTATATCAAGATATCATCAATGAATACGATGACAAACTTGTCTAGATATGGCATGAAGATCTTATTCATAAGGTTCATGAAAATTACTGGGGCATTGGTTAATCCAAAAGGTACTACTAGATATTCATGATGTCCGTACCTCGAGACAAAGGCTGTTTTCGGAACGTCTTCCTTCTTGATCTTTATCTGGTGATAACCGGACCTTAGATCAATTTTGGAAAAGACTCCCACGCCTCTAACTTGATCAAATAGATCTTGTATTCTAGGAAGTGGGTACTTGTTCTTGATAGTAACATTGTTCAAATTCCTGTAGTCTCCGCACATCCTTCTACCTCCATCTCTTTTATCCACGAAGATAACTGGTGATCCCCATGGTGAGATACTCTCCTGTATGAAACCTTTTTGTTCCAAGTCATCCAATTTCTCTTTGAGCTCTTTCAACTCCTTAGGCCCCATCTTGTATGGTGCTTTAGCAATCGGAGCTGTGTCTGGGATTAGGTCGATAGTAAATTCTATCTCCCTATCTGGTGGCATTCCAGGTAATTCCTTTGGAAACACATCCTTGAATTTATTTACTACATGTATATCTTCCAACTTCACTTCCTTCATGCTATTCAATTGTAGCTCTACTTCAATCTGTGTATGCTTGTCTCCTTGGTAGATCATTCTACTTCCATCGGGGCTTTTCAGAGACACAGTCTTGTTCACACGATCGATCAATGCTCCGTTAGCTTCTAACCAGTTCATACCAAGAATGACATCAATGTCCTTCATCGGTAAAATGAACAGGTCTGCGTCAAATGCGCATTTATTGATCATAATGACTTGTCCTTGTTTGGTATGGGTTACTACTATCGTTCCCCCCGCGGAAAGTATGGTTATGGGTTTATCTAACTTAGTGCAACTAATCCCATGTTTGATGATGAATTGCTGAGAAATCAATGATGTAGTTGCACCAGTATCGAAAAGTACTTTGCCAGGATGAGTAAGTATCTGGAGCGTACCTATCACTGCTTGATCGGAGTTAACCACCTCCTCCAAACTGGTGCAGTTTAACTTGCCGAAGGGTTTCTTGTTCTTCCAGTTCCCTCCGGTGTTTCCTCCACAGCTTCCTCCTCCTCCTGACTGACCTACACCAGTATTTCTCTTGGGGCAGTCCTTCAACATGTACCCCTCCTGGCGACAACCAAAGCATATTATCTTTGGCTTCTTGCAATCCTTGGAAAAATGTCCTGAGAGTCCACAGCTTCGGCAGTAGTAGTAGTAGTAGTAGTAGTAGTAGTAGTAGTAGTAGTTGTAGTAGTAGTAGTAGTAGTGATCAATGCTAATGTAATCACCAGCTGAATAAACTGGTGTGTGAACCTCATTCTCCATATGTGCACTCTCCTTGGTCTCCTCCTTCGGCTCAGTGAACTCCTCTAGCATTGTATCAATTGCTCCCGTCAGATGACGGTTCAACTGGTAGAACAATGACAGTAGGTTGCGGCTGTTATCCATATACTTAGCGGCTTCTGCTGGTTTGCGTTTTGCAAACTTGAAGTGGTTAAGCATAGGATCATCTTCCTCCTCCATATGAGGAATGTGTGTGAATTCGGAACCCATAAGATCTTTCGTCTTATGCACCCGGATATCAGTTATGGCTCTCATAACGGCTATGTGGTAGGCTGTGTTGATAGTCCTAGCCTCACCTGCTGGCATTACTACGCTCATTCCTAAGGATTCGGGAAGTCTTAGTCCTACCCTACACTTTGCCAATACTGGTCCATCATAGTACCAGTATTTCATCACTTGGATTTGAGGATCGCACCCAAATTCAAGCAACATGGCACGAAGAATATCTGCGAGACCTCCGTCGTATTCACTCAAGTTTGACGGCTTCACTTTCACGTTTCGTCCCGAGCGTGAGCTTGCCATAATTGGCTGTAGAATAGAAAGAATATAAGATTAGTAATAATGCATCATAATAGTGATAATAAAGAATTATAGCACTAAAACATATGATTGTTTTATTCTCAAGTGAATATACATCATATTTTTAGAGAATTCTTTACTAATCCTATTTGACTCCTAATGTTTCGTCCCATTTACTAGGTTCCAACCTAAGGTCAAAGCTTTGCTCCGATACCAACTGTGGTGACCCTGCATACCACTGCATGTTGTAGTATGCCAGTCGTTGATATAACATTCACGAAGTACCATTCCGCAAATATTACATCCCTCAGAGTAGTACAACAGAACATAGCAGGTCCATAACTCCTTCATTTATTATTACAAGCATAATATACATATCATCTCGGAGCTCCTCTTGGGTCCTAAGAGGGATACTCCTGGGTTCGAGATGAACCCACTTAACTTACAATATAATAGTCTTAATAAGTGGTACATTTATTTCAACGAGCAGTTAAGTACTAGAAGTTCGTACTGCTCGGTTACTACTACTCTCTATCAGTCTAAGCTTGATCTCCACCGGAACCCTCCCCGGTTCCGTAGACTATAAGATAGTCTACACCTTCGACCCCTCCAGAGAGGTCTGGTTCTTCATAGCCGATGATGTCGGCTCCTTCAGGGTTGTCGTTGTCCTCCTCTAGATGGTTCAGACAATCTAAGCAGGGGATTTAAGAGTGGTATGAGTACGAGCGTACTCTACAAGTTTATTATAGAAAAGAGGTGTTTAATGCACTAGCTACGATACTAGACCAGAAAGTCTAATACCAATGCAAGTTTTGATAAACATTTCTTCAAGAGGTTGCTTTTATTCCGAAGAACTATGTCCGTCAGCCTTCACCGGTTTACTAGAACTTCATGGAGTTCCTTCCTGGCAGCGTTCGCAGTTCCAAATCCCGGAACAGGGAGTGACAGGTCACGGTTCTTTACACTCTGCAGAGGTGTGTTGCTTTACCCATAAGAGATCTTAACCTTGGTGCCAACCGGGCAGCTTTCCCGTCCACACTTCCTATGGTGTGAGGCCCGGTATAAGGTCTAGCCAATCATGTTCCTCCGCTACCTCGAACACCCACCCTTTGTTGCAAACTCCGACCCTGGGTCCACGCCGGTTCACTTACACCAATTAAGGATGGGCCCCGACCACGACAACAATGCAGGGCTCTACCATACATTCCTACGCCGGCAGCTGCAACCCATCATAGACCGCAATACCGTGGGGACTTAGGACTCCCTAGCCTCACCGCTTGCTCCTTCGGGCGACAAGTGTACTACGAACAATGCCGTGGGGACTTAGGACTCCCCAGCCTCACCGCTTGCCCCCTTGGATTACAAGTGTACTACGGTAAAGCGCATCCGTTGATGAACGAGAGGTGGAAACACTTTTGACTACTCCGTCCCACTCCGGATCTTATGGTTAACACGGGTATTACGACACAAGAATCACTCGGACGACATTTGTTGTTTAATCCTAGATGGATATAAACCCTTGCAATGGAACCTCCACCATATCAACACAATCCATGGTTCCATTGCCCACCACTTAGTCATATTCATAGTTATGAAAATAGTGGTTTTGCCTTTTTATGCAATAGTGATACACATAGTACTTTGCAAGTAATTTGATAAAATTACTCAAATGACATGAGCAAGTGATGAACTTGCTCGAACACCTGCAAAGTTTTGCGGTTGGATGGTGTGGACTGACCCTTGTCCTCTCGTTGCTTGAAAAGAATAACATCATTGTCCGATAAGGGCAATGGTTAAAGAAGCATTGATGCATGATTCCAGTTTTAGGGTTTGTTCCCCCTTCCGGTGTCGTTATTATTTCATGTGAGAGGTTAATACTAAGAATAATTTGGAGATACTCTATTTAGGGCAAATACAACCTTGAAATGTTGTCAAGGTGTTCTTAAAGTCCAAAAGAATTTATGGACTTATTTTCATTATTGAAAATAATACATGTGATTTAAATGATTGTTTTAATCATTAAATTTTAGCTTATTCTAGTTTATCCTCAAAAATTCTATTTTATATTTTATTATGATAGAGTTTTTTTATACTGAGTGGTTTTCATATTTTTATTTATTTTTTTAGAGCTAGGAAACATTTATTGTGCATTTTCAAAGTTTCTGTATTTATAAGGAATTGTGAAATGACAAAAATGCCCCTGGGCCCACATGTCAGTGAGGCCCAGCGGGTTGAGCTAGACCAGCTCGGGTCCAACCGACCCGAGCGGTCGCTCACTCTCTCCCCTCGCTCGCGCGTGTCTGAACCCTAACCCTAATCCTCCTCTGGCGACTCGCGTCGCCATCGTCGTCGCCGCACGATTCCGGCCGTCTCTGGCCCTTGCCGGCGACGAGGTGGTGCGAATCTGGACCGCCTCTCGACGGCGCACCAGATCCACCATCTCGATCTGGTCTTCGTCTTCTCCTTGGTTCGCCCCCATCGCGTTCGCCCGCACGGTCGTGGGGTCTTCGCGGCGATTCGTCTCTCACCGGCGAATCCGACGCGGTGGTGCGGCCGTGAGCCACGCCGTGGTGGTGTTGGAGCGTACGCGCTCGGCGACGCCAGGCTTGGCCGCGGCTTGGCGCTGCCGTGGTCGGCCCGTGCCACCGTGCCGCCATGGCACGCCGTGGTGCTGCTGCTCCAGGTATGTGCGCCGCCATCCCTTCTTCTACCTGATCTACTTCTTCTCCTCCTCTTCTTTGTCTAGCTTGGTCACTGGCCTGCCGTTCCTCGTAGAGGTGCGGCCATGCCGTGATGCTGCTGCTGTTCTGCTCGTGCTGTTGTGCTGCTGCTACGCCGCTTGGGTTGCTGTGCTAACCGTTGTGCTAGCCCTACTGCTGTGCTGCTGTTGCTGCCGCGCTTGCCCTAGTCTATGCGCGTGTGCTAATCTTACTGTGGCGTATGCCTCCTTTGTTTCCTGTCTCTGCTCACCCTTGTGGTTATACATGCTATTATTTGTCTAGGTGCTCATCTGAGCATCCCTAGCCATTGCTGTTGCTTGCTTGCTTGTGTTGTGCTATGCCCTGGCTCCCCTGGTTCACTACTGTGAGTGATTCTTGCTGCTTAGCAAGTACCAGTGCTGCTTGGGTGATGATTAAAGGTTGTTGGCTCATGGTAGGCTCGGCATTGCTTAATTGTTGTCCATATACATCAATTCCTTGATGATATGCTTCTGGATACAATCATAAAAATGGTTTGTGTAGTTGTCTGTGATTCAATTGTTGCTTAACTGTGGTTGTTTAATTTATATGATTCCTGTGTTGATGCCAGTGATGCCCTAGCATGCCCTGGCATGCTCTAGCAAGCTTCTGATGATCATATGATCATCGGTTGTTTGTAAAAGCTGCTCGTGTTGTTTCGGTGCTTCACTTCTATTCAACTCCGTGATGTGTGTATATCCCACAGTGCTGGTCCTGGTGTGTCTCGGTGCTTTCTTAAACAGCAGCTGTTGCTTGCAATGATCCATTGGATCATCAGCAAGGCCCTGGTGCTTTGGTTATTGGTGTTGTTCACTTATCTTTATTACCTGGATTTACTGAAATAGATAAGTGATGTGAGCTGCTTTGCAGTTGAGATCATCCTATTAACTGTGACAGGGCTAGATGGATGCCAACACTCAGTTGTGTACCCTAGCCCTCTACTGAATCCAAATGGATAATGATGTGTGGTTTCTTGTGCTGGCTCAGGGTTGAGGTGGCCCTGGCAACACTTGTGATGCTGTCATGGTTGCTCCCCTCTCTGTGACTTGCTATGGTGTGTGATTGCTTGCTGGAATGGAATAGCTGCTCACTGGCTTGATCCAATATTGGACTTCCAGTGGCCTTTTGCTGTTGACAAAGTATATAGACAAGAAATTGTCTATAGTCTGATGGCATAAATAGCTGTAGGTGCTAAGTGTGTGTAGGCTAGGCTAGCTGTGACTTCGTCTTTTGCTGGATTTCTTCAGTTATGCATTAGTTTGCATAACTGCTGTTCCCATAGGATGATTGCCTAATGGTCTTTACCCATATTTGCTTGCACCAAATGGCTTTACTGACCAAATGATGACACAAACAGGGTAGCCTACCCTCTTTTGCTTCTGTGACTTGTGCATATGCTGGATCAGTATGAGCAAAACCTTGCTTGCTCATGATTTACTGGTATACCTCACTCCAGCTCCTAGAAATGTGTTGGTGTAGAGGGTTTTCTTCTGTGATGATCTTATGCTTGCCCTGCTCCTCCTAGCAAGCCTGTGGTGCTTTATTCAGTTCTGTGGTTGTGAAGATTTGTTGAACGTGACAGTGGCTGTTCAACCTATTCTTGTGTTCTTGTGTTCTTGTGAACTTACCCAGCTGCTGGTCTGTCGATGAACTGCTGGTTCTGGCGGTGGAAAAGGTTTTATATGAACCTTGTGTTGATCTCCTGGTCGACAACAAGGCCTGGCCACTCTTGGTGACACACTGACCTGTGTGTGTGTGTCGTGCTGCATGCACACTGCCTTGTGAGCAGTATAGCTGTGTGTGTGTGCAAATGCTTGGTATCTGGCTTGTGCTGGCCTTGAGTGGATCAGCTCGGCAGCTTGGTTCATGTCCTCTCCAATTTCCTTTATTTCTAACCTGCCAAGTGGCTATGCCACTTGGCATAACTTGTTTTTGTTGTATTTGTGTGCAGGGTTCAAGGTGATGATCCAATGGTCATGAAGATCATCAAGCACAAGACTAAATGAAGTTTAGCTTGTAGTTTTAGGATAGATCATTGAACTGTAATTTCCTTTTCTTTTCTTTTTCTATTTTTGTCCAATTCTTGTAATATGTTGTAATATTCCTTTATTTCATTTGTGAATAATGTAAAGACATTGTATAATCTGTGTTAATCAATAAAGCTCAAGGTTTTCTCTAATGAGCTTGACTTGTTATTTATATTGTTCATAATGTGTATTACTCCCTCCGGTTCATATTAATTGACTCTAATATCGATGTATCTAGACACATTTTAGTTCTAGATACATCCATATTGAAGTCAATTAATATGAATCGGAGGGAGTACTTATTATTAGCTTAATGAATTTCCTCACAATTGAAATATAAGGTATTGATTTAATGTTTGAATTTGAAATTCAAATTCAACTAATGAATTGAATTCAATCATGCAACTTAAGTTTGCAATATCCCTTCTCTCTTCTCCAAAACCCTAATTTAGTTGAATAAGAGAAAGTTTGTCGCACTCTCGAAACCCTAACCCTGTAAGGTGTCGAGAGAGAAACTTGTCCCCCTTTGATGCAGTTTTGTTTTAAAAACGCGAAATTTCCCCAGGATTTACGATGCAATGCACATCCCTTTCTAAAATCTACCCCTCGATCGTCTCTAAACCTGGGATATTACACAGCCTCCTCTCCCCCCGTGCGGCCACGCTTCGCACGCCTCCCTCCGCGCTGCCACGTCGACAAGGGCCGGTAGTACCGGCCCAAACTCGCCGGTACTACCGGCCATGGAGCCCCCAACGGGCAGAAAATTGAGGCCACCTATTTAAGCCTTCTTCTCTCTCTTTTTGGGTCACTTCTTCTTCAACCTCTTGCTCTCTACCATTGTTGCATTTTGAAGTGAAGGATTTGGGCATCTTTGTGGTGTTCTTCCCATTGCATTTGGTGCATTAGTTTGACTTCTCCGCGGTGATACGTGGTGGTGAAAGTTCGTGAGAAATAGTCTTGGGGAGCTTGTTCTCGGAGCTTGTTCCTCTTAGGTCTTTGTACCCTAGATGGCTTAGTGTTCTTTGTGGTGTTCTTGGGGCCTCCAATTAAGTTGTGGAGATTGCCTCAAGCTTTGTGCTTTGTGGCTTACTGGTGTTTTGGAGCCTCCAATTAAGTTGTGGAGATTCCTCAAGCGAAAGGCCTTTGTGGCGATTTATTAGGAGCCTCCAATTAAGTTGTGGAGATAGCCCCAAGCTTTGTGCGGGTTCGGTGACCACCCTAAGGTTCCATAGTGGATCGAGGACATCCCTTTTGATGAGAATTCTTGAGGAGAATACGGCGAGGCCTTCGTGCCATTTGGAGTGACTTGTCCACCACACCGCTCCAATGGAGAGTAGCCCTTGCAAGAGTGTGAACTTTGGGATACATCATCGTCTTCGCGTCACCTCGGTTATTCCTATACCCAAGCTATTTACTTATGCACTTTACTTTGAGATAGCCTTCGTGCTTGAAGTTATATATCTTGCTATCACATAGTTGCTTGTATTGCTTAGCATAAGTTGTTGGTGCACATAGGTGAACCCTAGTTATATAGGTTTGTGTGCCTGACAAATTAAACGCTAGTTTTATTCCGCATTTGTTAAGCCATAATCGAAAAAGTTTTAAACCGCCTATCACCCCCCCTCTAGGCAGCATCCGTGCCCTTTCTCATGGGAGGAGAAGCCCGTCCAGGCCGCCCAGTGGCGGGGCCTACGCGCCAATTTGAAGGATAAGCAAAGGCAGCATGTGGCCGACGAAGAAATGATGGTGGTCGTCGCCACGCTTTCCTTATCAGATGCAGGTGACCACAAAGCTCATGTGAGGCTGCCACCTACCACCATAGCTGAGGCCATGCTCTTCATCAAGCAAGAGAGGATCGTCTTCAATGCTCTTCCAACGTCGTAGGCCCCATTGTCAGGAACAAGAGCACACAGCGACATCATCAGTCCAGCTTCGTCGATCCAGTCCCTTCGTTTGGCAACGGACGCTCCGGATGTCTTCACCTTTTTTGAACCGTACTTTCGCGCGCTAAGCGTGTTTATGATGTAATAAGCTGGAACTAATTAATCCGCGTGGTCCTACTCTTGTGCTATAAAAGAGTAGGAGTGGGAGGAAGGGAGGCACGCTAATGAAAACCTAAAAATTCTATTCCTGTTTTGCACCTTACTTTACCTAGTTGTAGATCTGAGCCGCCGGTGCTCCACCTTCTTCCTCCTCTCCGGCTATGGCCAAGTCATGATCCACCGGGGTCCTGACAAGGTGGTATCAGAGCGAGTAATTCCCCTCCCACCCTTCCCCAAGCCGCCGCGCTTACCCGCCCGCCTACCCCAACAACACCACCATGCCGTCGGACGCCAGATCGAGATCCACGTCGCGCGATCGCCGGATCCGTGGCGAGGGACGCGCCGCCACAACGGAGGAGGACGACCTCGAGGACGAACAGCGCATGGCTCGACTTCCGCGCGAGGTCCGCGCCATCCGTCGCTGCCTGGACAAGCACGAACAGTCTGCCGCCGACACATCCGCCGCGCTGCAAGCAATGCAAGGTGAGATGTCTCGCATGACTCAGATGATGGCTGCTCTGTTTACGTCCATGCCTTACGCTAGCGCCGCCGGGATCGCATCTACGGGTCACCTCAACCTCTCCAACACCCAAAGCCACCTCCTTTCCACGCCGCCACCTCTGTCCCATGTATCCCTGTCTCCGATCTTGGAGGTCACCACACCGGCGCCAACCCCGGTCACCACCTTGCCTACACCGCCTCAATTCGGCGCCTTGACGCCGGAGAACTTACCTCACCCTGCCTACCCACCCAAAGCCACCACCTTTGTGTCTCCCACACCACCAGTTTACACATATACCGCGCCGCTCGTCACTACCTCCACCATACACACCACACCACCACCGATTCAGCACATCCACCAAGTTTCCAACCCCACTACTCACCCACAGATGTACCAGCAACCATCGTTTCCCCAAAACCACCCCTCCTCCACCCCCAACACCAGCCAAAACCCATATCACCCACAACAATATCACCCACCATTCAAGCACAACCCAGCAACTACTACCTCCTCCCCACATACAACAACAACCTACCCGGCTTCATAACCCAAACCACACCCAGCTATCCCAACCCACCTACACACAACCATACCCACCTCAACGTTTCCCGCAACAACCACAAACCAATTACGAGGTGCATTTGCGCACACCACATGTCGAGTTACCTATTTTCTCAGGGGAAGCTCCAAGGGCGTGGCTACTCGAGTGCGAGGATATACTGGAGCTTGTCAATATACCAGATGAACACAGAGTCAAGTGGGGATTGGCTCATATCAGAGGTCAAGCAAAAACTTGGATCAGTACTGCTGGCCTGAACTTGCAAACACTGTCCTGGGAACAACTCAGCCAAATTCTCATTGATCGTTTTCCCGAGGCAGTCGCCAATGATCCAATGGATCAACTGCAATTATTGAAGCAAGTGACATCAGTAAATTCCTATATTGATGCCTATGAAACATGGATGACTCAGATGAAAAGGGAAAGGACTTATCTACCCCAGGACTTCTTTGTCGATCGTTTTGTCGGTGGATCGAAGGAAAACATCAAGCATCGGGTCCGAGTGCCAAAACCCGACTCCTCGCTCTCAGCCTACTGGTATGCCAGACAATATGAAAAGGCTTCCAATGTGGTGCCCAGAAGACCTGCACAATTCCCTCCCCCAGCTCGAGTTCCCCTTCCACCAAACAGACCAGTGGTACCAAGAGAGAACAGACAAAGAGCAGCTAATGACAGAGCAAGAGAACCTCGCAAATGCTGGTATTGTCCAGAGAACTGGATAATTGGGCACAGATGTCAACCAATGATAAGAGCCTTGCAGGTCATAGAAATGCAGGGAAATGACCAGGACATGGATATCCCAGCAGCAACTGAATTGCCAGTCCAGCCAGTTGACATGCAACAAGCCCCTCCTATAGAGGCAGCTCCTGAGATTCCAGCTGAGCAGGAACAACTCATGAACATATCATCTGCAGCTTACAATGGGTGTCCAAGTGACTCCACAATTTCTCTGTTACTCAAACTGAACAAGGCTTCAGCAGTGGCACTAGCTGATACTGGTAGTACTGACACATTCATGGATATGAAATTTGCTCAAACCCATAACATTCCCTTAACTGCAACCAAACAGAGGACAGTCAAAGTAGCTGGTGGTGGCACTCTAACTTCTACAGCCACAGCTTACAATTGCCAGTTCAGTATACAAGGCCATAAATTCTCCACAAACTTCAAAATCCTGGAGCTACAAGGAGCAGATATTATCCTGGGGGTAAACTGGTTCAAGCAACATAACCCAGTTACCTTTGATTTCATCAAAAGACAGCTACTGATTGGAATCGATGGCCAGGTCCTTACTCTGAAGGATCACCTATTTCCCACAGAGAAACTCATCATCTCATCAGAGAAATGCAACAAATTGATTGCCAAGGGAGCTTCAGGGTATTGGTTATGTAATGTGCAAACTGACAATGCCAATACTGAAGCAATACAACCACCAGTATCTGAACCAGTCAGTGCTTTACTACACCAATTCCAGGATATCTTCCAGCCCCCAGTGGGTCTACCTCCTGCAAGACAGTGTGATCACCAAATCCCATTGTTCAATGATGCTAAACCACCTAACATCAGGCCTTACAGGATGTCACACAGCCAGAAAAATGCTGTAGAGCAGGTAATCAAAGAGATGCTGAAGAATAAGGAGATAAGACTGAGCAAGAGCCCATTTTCTTCCCCTGTGATACTGGTTAGAAAAAAGGACAAGTCATGGAGACTCTGTGTGGATTTCAGAGCTCTCAATGCCCTGACCATAAAAAACAAGTTCCCCATCCCTGTCATAGAGGATCTTCTAGATGAATTGCAAGGAGCAGTCATTTTCTCTAAATTTGACTTAAAATCTGGCTATCATCAGATCAGAATGAATGAGGCAGACATACACAAGACTGGCTTCTCCACACACATGGGCCACTATGAGTATCTGGTAATGCCTTTTGGCTCGTGCAATGCCCCCGCTACCTTCCAGGAATTAATGAATAGCATATTCTCCAAATACCCGAGACAGTTTGTCTTGGTATTTTTTGATGACATCCTTGTATACGATAAATCCCGGGAAGAACATATAGAGCACTCGAAGATTGTCCTCAACATTTTCGGAGTACATGACCTCAAAGCAAAAATATCAAAATGTCAATTTGAGCGATCACGAGATAGAATACCCGGGGCATATTATTTCCGGAAAAGGAGTAGCAATCGACCCATCCAAAATACAAGACATCCTCAATTGGCCAGTACCACAGTGTATCAAGCAACTGAGAGGATTCTTAGGTCTCACTGGTTATTACAGAAGGTTCATTCCTGGATATGCTCACATCTGTCAACCACTACATGCTGTGCTGAAGAAGAATGCTTACCAATGGACTTCTGACCAGAACATGGCATTCCAGAAACTGAAGCAAGTAATGTCCCAGCCACCTCTTCTGGCACTCCCTAACTTCACACTTCCTTTCATCCTGGAAACAGATGCTTGCCATACTGGGCTAGGAGCAGTTCTCATGCAACAATCAAGACCTCTGGCCTATTTCAGTAAATGCTTGGGCCCAAAAAATGCAGAGAAATCAGTATATGAAAAAGAGGCTATGGCTATCTTGGAGGCCCTCAAAAAATGGAGACACTATTTTCTGGGCAACAAACTGATCATCAAAACCGATCAAAGCAGCCTCAAGTACTTGGCCGACCAAAAACTACTAGAAGGAATACAAGCACAAATTAATGTTGAAGCTCCTGGAATTTGACTATTCCATTCAGGTACAAAAAAGGATGTGACAATATAGTAGTCGATGCCTCGTCCGAGAAATTCCAACCAACAGAACAGGAACCCACTGATACAGCTATGGCCACTACCATTGCCACACCTACCTGGGTAGCACAAGTTACTGACTCCTATGTAGCAGATACAGAATGTTCCAAGTTGTTACAAGAAGTGGCTATCAACCCAACAAGCCATGCTAATTACACAGTACAAACTGGTATCCTCGCATTCAAAGGGAGAATAGTGATTGGATCCGGTACCAATCTCGAACGTAAACTGTTTGACACATTCCATTCCTCTGCTATTGGTGGTCACTCAGGCAACAGGGTAACTTACCAGAAACTCAAACACCTCTTCTTTTGGCCTAAAATGAAGCAACAATTGGAACAATGGATAGCTGCCTGCCCTGTGTGCCAGATATCCAAGACTGAAAGGGTACAGTACCCAGGCTTGTTAGACCCCATACCAATCCCTGAAACCAAATGGGGAGCCATCAGCATGGATTTTGTGGAGGGCCTACCCAAATCACATGGAAAAGATGTCATATTAGTGGTAGTTGACAGACTAACCAAATATGCTCATTTCCTTCCTATGGCTCACCCATATACTGTTCAAAAGGTTGCTCAGCTGTTCATAGACAACATTCTGAAGCTCCATGGACCTCCTACTGTCATCATCACAGACAGAGACAGGATTTTTCTCAGCAAATTGTGGACTGAGATATTCTCTGCCATGAAAATTTCCTTGCACTTCTCCACTGCCTACCATCCAGAATCTGATGGGCAAACTGAGAGGGTTAACCAGTGTATGGAACAATACCTCAGATGCATGGCTTTCCAGGAACCAAGAAAGTGGAGTGAATGGCTACCTACTGCAGAATTTTGGTACAACACTTGCTTCCATACAGCAATCAAGATGTCTCCCTTTGAAGCCCTCTATGAGTATCCTCCCCCTTTGCTGACAGAGTTACCCACCCTGACAACACTGTCCACAGAGGCTCAGAAGACACTGGGAGACAAACAGAACATGCTTACAGTCTTACAACAAAATCTGGCAAAAGCACAAAGCACCATGAAGAAATATGCCGATCAAAAGAGAACTCCAAGAAGCTTCCTTCTTGGTGACATGGTGTACCTGAAAATGCAGCCACACAGAGAAACCGCACTGGGCAAGGGCAACCCTCTGAAACTTGCTTCCAAATGGTATGGGCCCTTCAAGATCATCCAAACAGTGGGTCGGCGAGCATACAAGCTGCAACTACCGGCTGGTACTCTGCTCCATGATGTCTTCCATGTCAGCAACCTCAAGAAGCACATCGGCGATACAGCAGTGCCAAACCCCAACCTGCCTCTGCTAACACCAACTGGTAAGCTCAAACAATTACCTCTAACTGTACTGCAGCGTCGACAGGTTCCCAGGAGCAATGGCGAGTACGAGGTGGCCGTTCCTCAATGGTTGATCCACTGGGATGGCATGACAGAGGAGGAGGCCACATGGGAAGACGCGGAATACATGCAAGCAACATTCCCGGAATTCAAGCCCTGAAGTCTTGTCTTCAGGGAGGGGCACTGTCAGGAACAAGAGCACACAGCGACATCATCAGTCCAGCTTCGTCGATCCAGTCCCTTCGTTTGGCAACGGACGCTCCGGATGTCTTCACCTTTTTTGAACCGTACTTTCGCGCGCTAAGCGTGTTTATGATGTAATAAGCTGGAACTAATTAATCTGCGTGGTCCTACTCTTGTGCTATAAAAGAGTAGGAGTGGGAGGAAGGGAGGCACGCTAATGAAAACCTAAAAATTCTATTCCTGTTTTGCACCTTACTTTACCTAGTTGTAGATCTGAGCCGCCGGTGCTCCACCTTCTTCCTCCTCTCCGGCTATGGCCAAGTCATGATCCACCGGGGTCCTGACACCCATCGGTAAGATCGGTAAGTTTCCAGGAACGCCCTCTGATTTTTTTTGCCCGCGACGCCTTCTGCCGGTATGCAGGTCCACGCGTCGTCCCGTTTCGCCGCCATCGGCTGGTTGCATCCTGTGGCCGGCGGTGGTCTTGAACTGAACCGCATGCCTGTCACGGATTCCGATCCAGCTCCCTTGCGTAAGACTCGAGCGGTGCCGTCAAAGAACATGACGGTGCCCCGCAACCTGTTTGAAGAAATGACAGCGCCCGGTCTGCCCGATGGTATTGACAATTGGCAATACTAAGGTTTACACTTGTACTACTCTTGTACCTGGTAAGTGGAGTAGCGCTACCATGGTTATTATTCTTGTTCTTATTGCCTTTTTAGTTTACTTAACTTAATTTGGAGGATGCCATAACTTGTATTGTTACTATTTGATTGGATCAGATTAATTATGTTGCAAAATTTTGTATGCTGGCACTTAGTGCTCAGGTGTACATAAGATGGTTCTGATCCATGTCCTAATTTGGCTTGGCTAAATTGATTGGTATCTGATGAGGCCTGATACGTCTCAAACGTATCTATAATTTCTTATGTTCCATGCTACTTTTATGATGATACTCACATGTTTTATACACATTATATGTCATTATTATGCGTTTTCCGGAACTAACCTATTGACGAGATGCCGAAGAGCCAGTTGCTGTTTTCTCCTGTTTTTGGTTTCAGAAATCCTAGTAAGGAAATATTCTCGGAATTGGACGAAATCAACGTCCAGGGTCTTATTTTTCCACGAAGCTTCTAGAAGTCCGAAGGGGAAACGAAGTGGGGCCACGAGGTGGGGACATAGTAGGGCGGCGCGGCCCAAGCCCCCGGCCGCGCCGGCCTAGTGTGTGGTCCCACCAGGACTCCACCGACCTTGCCCTTCCGCCTACTTAAAGCCTCCGTCGCGAAAACCCTATCACGTTCGACGAAACCAGAGAAAACCTTCCGGATCCGCCGCCATCGCGAAGCCAAGATCCGGGGGACGGAGTCTCTGTTCCGGCACGCCGCCGGGACGGGGAAGTGCCCCGGAAGGCTTCTCCATCGACACCACCGCCATCTCCATCAACGCCGTTGTCTCCCATGAGGAGGGAGTAGTTCTCCATCGAGGCTCGGGGCCGTACCGGTAGCTATGTGGTTAATCTCTCTCCTATGTGCTTCAATACAATAATCTCATGAGCTGCCTTACATGATTGAGATTCATATGATGATGCTTGTAATCTAGATGTCATTATGCTAGTCAAGTGGATTTTACTTATGTGATCTTCGGAGACTCCTTGTCCCACGTGTGTAAAGGTGACGAGTGTGTGCACCGTGTGGGTCTCTTAGGCTATATTTCACGGAATACTTATTCACTGTTATGAATGGCATAGTGAAGTGCTTATTTATATCTCTTTATGATTGCAATGTGTTTTGTATCACAATATATCCGTGTGCTACTCTAGTGATGTTATTAAAGTAGTTTATTCCTCCTCCACGGTGTAACGGTGACGAGTGTGTGCATCGTGTAGTACTTGGCGTAGGCTATGATTGTGATCTCTTGTAGATTATGAAGTTAACTATTGCTATGATAGTATTGATGTGATCTATTCCTCCTTTCGTAGTGTGAAGGTGACAGTGTGCATGCTATGTTAGTACTTGGTTTGGTTATGTTGATCCGTTATGCACTCTAAGGTTATTTAAATATGAACATTGAATATTGTGGAGCTCGTTAACTCCGGCATTGAGGGTTCGTGTAATCCTACACGGTTAGTGGTGTTCATCATCCAACAAGAGGGTGTAGAGTCTAGCATCTATCTATTTATTCCGTTATGTGATCAATGTTGAGAGTGTCCACTAGTGAAAGTATGATCCCTAGGCCTTGTTCCTAAATATCGCTATCGCTGTTTGTTTACTTGTTTTACTGCATCTATACTTCCCGCAATATTACCACCATCAACCACACACCAGTCCCGGACGAGCAAAGCACTTTTCCGGTGCCGTTGCTACTGCTCGCATTTATTCATACCACCTGTATTTCACTATCTCTTCTCCGAACTAGTGCACCTATTAGGTGTGTTGGGGACACAAGAGACTTCTTGCTTTGTAGTTGCAGGGTTGCATGAGAGGGATATCTTTGACCTCTTCCTCCCTGAGTTCGATAAACCTTGGGTGATCCACTTAAGGGAAACTTGCTGCTCGTTCTACAAACCTCTCGCTCTTGGAGGCCCAACACCTGTCTACAAGAATAGAAGCACCCGTAGACAACTAAGCACTTTTACGGCGCCGTTGCCGGGGAGGAAAGGTAAAAGGCACTCATACTCCGGTCCCGTGTAAAGTACTTTTCTCGGCGCCGTTGTGTGTGTGCTCGAAGCTATTTCCTTTAGATCCCGCAATTGCATCTTTTTGTTTCTTGTTTACACTAGTTAGGCATAATGGACAACAATGAGCTTCTTATTCTATTTCCTGATTTAAGACATGGATGGTTTGATGCGAAAATTAAAAAACCTATGGAACATATTAGTATGAACGCTTTGAACACCATTGTTGCTAATGATATGGAAAATTCTAAGCTTGGGGAAGCTGGTTTTGATGAGCATGATATTTTTAGTCCCCCAAGCACTGAGGAGAAAATTTTCTTTGATGATACTTTGCCTCCTATTTATGATGATTATAATGATAGTGGTCTTTTAGTACCGCCTGTTATGGAGGATAAATTTGATTATGATTACAATATGCCTCCTATATTTGATGATGAGAATAATAATGATAGCTACATTGTTGAATTTGCTCCCACTACAACTAATAAAATTGATTATGCCTATGTGGAGAGTAATAATTTTATGCATGAGACTCATGATAAGAATGCTTTATGTGATAGTTATATTGTTGAGTTTGCTCATGATGCTACTGAAAGTTATTATGAGAGAGGAAAATATGGTTGTAGAAATTTTCATGTTACTAAAATGCCTCTCTATGTGCTGAAATTTTTGAAGCTACACTTGTTTTATCTTCCTATGCTTGTCACTTTGCTCTTCATGAACTTGTTTATTTACAAGATTCCTATGCATAGGAAGCATGTTAGACTTAAATGTGTTTTGAATTTGCCTCTTGATGCTCTCTTTTGCTTCAAAAACTATTTCTTGCGAGTGCATCATTAAAACTGCTGAGCCCATCTTAATGGCTATGAAGAAAGCACTTCTTGGGAGATAACCCATGTGTTTATTTTGCTACAGTAACTTTGTTTTATATTTGAGTCTTGGAAGTTGTTACTACTGTAGCAAACTCTCCTTATCTTAGTTTTGTTGCATTGTTGTGCCAAGAAAAGTCTTTGATAGTAAGGTTCATACTAGATTTGGATTACTGTGTAGAAACAGATTTCTTTGCTGTCACGAATCTGGGCCTAATTATCTGTAGGTAACTCAGAAAATTATGCCAATTTACGTGAGTCATCCTCAGATATGTACGCAACTTTCATTCAATTTGAGCATTTTCATCTGAGAAAGTCTGGTGCCTCTTTAAAATTCGTCTTTACGGACTGTTCTGTTTTGACAGATTCTGCCTTTTATTTCGCATTGCTTCTTTCGCTGTGTTGGATGGATTTCTTTGTTCCATTACCTTCCAGTAGCTTTGTGCAATGTCCAGAAGTGTTAAGAATGATTGTGTCACCTCTGAACATGTGAATTTTTAATTATGCACTAACCCTCTAATGAGTTTGTTTCGAGTTTGGTGTGGAGGAAGTTTTCAAGGGTCAAGAGAGGAGGATGATAGAATATGATCAAGGAGAGTGAGAGCTCTAAGCTTGGGGATGCCCCGGTGGTTCATCCCTGAATATTTCAAGAAGACTCAAGCATCTACGCTTGGGGATGCCCAAGGCATCCCCTTCTTCATCGACAACATTATCAGGTTCCTCCCTTGAAACTATATTTTTATTCGGCCACATCTTATGTACTTTACTTGGAGCGTCTGTTTGTTTTTGTTTTTGTTTGAATAAATGCTTGTGTGGGAGAGGGACACGCTCCGCTGGTTCATATGAACACATGTGTTCTTAGCTTTTAATTTTCATGGCGAAGGTTGAAACTGCTTCGTTAATTGTTATATGTTGGAAACGGAAAATGCTACATGTGGTAATTGGTATGATGTCTTGAATAACTTGATACTTGGCAATTGTTGTGCTCATGTTTAAGCTCTTGCATCATATACTTTGCACCTATTAATGAAGAAATATATAGAGCTTGCTAAAATTTGGTTTGCATAATTGGTCTCTCTAAGGTCTAGATAATTTCTAGTAAAGAGTTTGAACAACAAGGAAGACGGTGTAGAGTCTTATAATGTTTACAATATGTCTTTTATGTGAGTTTTGCTGCACCGGTTCATCCTTGTGTTTGTTTCAAACAACCTTGCTAGCCTAAGCCTTGTATTGAGAGGGATTACTTCTCATGCATCCAAATCCTTGAGCCAATAACTATGCCATTTGTGTCCACCATATCTACCTACTACATGGTATTTCTCCGCCATTCCAAAGTAAATTGCTTGAGTGCTACCTTTAAATTTCTATTCTTTATCTTTACAATATATAGATCATGGGACAAATAGCCTAAAAACTATTATGGTATTGAATATGTACTTATGCACTTTATCTCTTATTAAGTTGCTTGTTGTGCGATAACCATGTTTCTGGGGACGCCATCAACACTTTGTTGAATATCTTGTGAGTTGCTATGCATGTCCGTCTTGTCTGAAGTGAGGGAGATTTACCACTAGTTGAATGGTTAGAGCATGCATACTGTTAGAGAAGAACATTGGGCCGCTAACTAAAGCCATGAATCATGGTGGAAGTTTCAGTTTTGGACATATATCCTCAATCTCATATGAGAACATTAATTGTTGCTAAATGCTTATGCATTAAAGAGGAGTCCATTATCTCGTTGTCTATGTTGTCCCGGTATGGATGTCTAAGTTGAGAATAATCAAAAGCGAGAAATCCAAATGCGAGCTTTCTCCTTAGACCTTTGTACAGGCGGCATAGAGGTACCCCTTTGTGACACTTGGTTAAAACATGTGTATTGCGACGATAATCCCGGTAATCCGATCTAATTAGGACAAGGTGCGGGCACTATTAGTATACTATGCATGAGGCTTGCAACTTGTAAGATATAATTTACATAACACATATGCTTTATTACTACCGTTGACAAAATTGTTTCATGTTTTCAAAATAAAAGCTCTAGCACAAATATAGCAATCGACGCTTTCCTCTTTGAAGGACCATTCTTTTACTTTTATGTTGAGTCAGTTCACCTATTTCTCTCCACCTCAAGAAGCGAACACTTGTGTGAACTGTGCATTGATTCCTACATACTTGCATATTGCACTTGTTATATTACTTTGCATTGACAACTATCCATGAGATATACATGTTACAAGTTGAAAGCAACCGCTGAAACTTAATCTTCCTTTGTGTTGCTTCAATGCCTTTACTAAGAATCTATTGCTTTATGAGTAACTCTTATGCAAGTCTTATTGATGCTTGTCTTGAAAGTATTATTCATGAAAAGTCTTTGCTATATGATTCATTTGTTTACTCATTATCTTCATCATTGCTTCGAATCGCTGCATTCATCTCATATGCTTTACAATAGTATTGATCAAGATTATGATAGCATGTCACTTCAGAAATTATTCTTGTTATCGTTTACCTACTCGAGGGCGAGCAGGAACTAAGCTTGGGGATGCTTGATACGTCTCAAACGTATCTATAATTTCTTATGTTCCATGCTACTTTTATGATGATACTCACATGTTTTATACACATTATATGTCATTATTATGCGTTTTCCGGAACTAACCTATTGACGAGATGCCGAAGAGCCGCTTGCTCGTTTTCGCTGTTTTTGGTTTCAGAAATCCTAGTAAGGAAATATTCTCGGAATTGGACGAAATCAACGCCCGTGGTCCTATTTTTCCACGAAGCTTCCGGAAGTCCGAAGGGGAAACGAAGTGGGGCCACGAGGTGGGGACACGGAGGGCGGCGCGGCCCAAGCCCCGGCCGCGCCGGCCTAGTGTGTGGTCCCACCAGGACTCCACCGACCTTGCCCTTCCGCCTACTTAAAGCCTCCGTCGCGAAAACCCTATCACGTTCGACGAAACCGGAGAAAACCTTCCGAGCCGCCGCCATCGCGAAGCCAAGATCCGGGGACATGAGTCTCGTTCCGGCACGCCGCCGGACGGGGAAGTGCCCCCGGAAGGCTTATCCATCGACACCACCGCCATCTCCATCAACGCCGTCTGTCTCCCATGAGGAGGGAGTAGTTCTCCATCGAGGCTCGGGGTCTGTACCGGTAGCTATGTGGTTAATCTCTCTCCTATGTGCTTCAATACAATAATCTCATGAGCTGCCTTACATGATTGAGATTCATATGATGATGCTTGTAATCTAGATGTCATTATGCTAGTCAAGTGGATTTTACTTATGTGATCTCCGGAGACTCCTTGTCCCACGTGTGTAAAGGTGACAGTGGGTGCACCGTGTGGGTCTCTTAGGCTATATTTCACAGAATACTTATTCACTGTTATGAATGGCATAGTGAAGTGCTTATTTATATCTCTTTATGATTGCAATGTATTTTGTATCACAATATATCTGTGTGCTACTCTAGTGATGTTATTAAAGTAGTTTATTCCTCCTCCACGGTGTAATGGTGACAGTGTGTGCATCGTGTAGTACTTGGCGTAGGCTATGATTGTGATCTCTTGTAGATTATGAAGTTAACAATTGCTATGATAGTATTGATGTGATCTATTCCTCCTTTCGTAGTGTGAAGGTGACAGGTGTGCATGCTATGTTAGTACTTGGTTTGGTTATGTTGATCTCGTTATGCACTCTAAGGTTATTTAAATATGAACATTGAATATTGTGGAGCTTGTTAACTCCGCATTGAGGGTTCGTGTAATCCTACACGAGTTAGTGGTGTTCATCATCCAACAAGAGGGTGTAGAGTCTAGCATCTATCTATTTATTCTCGTTAGGTGATCAATGTTGAGAGTGTCCACTAGTGAAAGTATGATCCCTAGGCCTTGTTCCTAAATATCGCTATCGCTGTTTGTTTACTGTTTTATCGCATCTATACTTCCTGCAATATTACCACCATCAACCACACACCAGTCCTGGACAGCAAAGCAATTTTCTGGTGCTGTTGCTACTGCTCGCATTTATTCATACCACCTGTATTTCACTATCTCTTCGCCAAACTAGTGCACCTATTAGGTGTGTTGGGGACACAAGAGACTTCTTGCTTTGTGGTTGCAGGGTTGCATGAGAGGGATATCTTTGACCTCTTCCTCCCTGAGTTCGATAAACCTTGGGTGATCCACTTAAGGGAAACTTGCTGCTGTTCTACAAACCTCTGCTCTTGGAGGCCCAACACTGTCTACAAGAATAGAAGCACCCGTAGACATCAAGGCCTAAGGGTTAGGATGTGCCCAGATCCCACGAATTTGACCAAGTGAGTGGATGGGGGAGATGGGAAAGGGGAAGAACACACACAAAACCCAAATCAAAACACACACAACCCAACACAAACCAAATTTACTCCCTTGGTAGGTTAGACCAAGCCAATAGAACCACTTCTTAGAGAGACCCTTGGGTAGAATCTAACAAGTGGGAGATTGGTGTTGGAGATCTCAACTAGAACTTGGATGAGAGAGGTGATAGCCTTGAATCATCCATGAATAGTAGAAATCCCTCAAGAGTGCCTTGATACAAAGAACATAGTTCTAGGGAGACAAAGCTCAAAGTAGTTTAAGCCTAAATCTTGTCTAACCCTAATTTGGGGGGGGAGGGATGAGGTACTTATAGGTCCAGATCCGTCCAGGGGTAAAAGGGGCATTACAATAAAGTATTTATGTCCATAGATGATAAATAGATGGCTGAGATACAATTGACTTTGGTGGGGACGGCAGTGCCGACGTGCTCGGGGTGGTAGTGCCGGTTGGGCCGGCAGTGCCAGCCCTGGCTGCTTTAGGCGACTCGGGCGGTAGTGTCGGCTGGCTCTGGGCGGCAGTGCCGGTGGAGGCCGGCAGTGCCGGTGAAGTTGGGCTGGCAGTGCCGGGGTGCGCCCACCGGCTTCTTCTTCTTCTTCTTCGTTGACGCTCCCTTCGGGTTCTTGACGAGATTGGTACCTAATGACATATAGACATAGGTATGAGGTAGCAATCCGTCCAAGGTTATGTCGAGTTCAAGTGTAGAAAGGAGTGAATTCACCTCTTGGCGTATGGCTTTGGCCCGAGCTCGTGTCATTGGGCCACGAGGAGGGCTTGTCGGTCTTGAGGAGGAGGTGTCCAAAAGCCACCCCGCATCATCTCCCCCCTTGGGGAAGAGTCATCCTCGACTCTTGTTCCTCCTCATCTCCATGATGTGGTGAGAGAACCGAGATGGTGAATGTCATGCTCACCAAGTACTTGGAATTTTTGTTGTCGATGATGTAGGCGTTGATCCTTGTAACTTGGCGAAGATCTTGTTCGTGTATTGTTGCCCTTGTATCCTTGTGGATGTTCATCGTGGTGCGGGCGTCCTTGTTGAAGTCCATGACGGTTCTCCCATGAAGTGGTGGAGAGAGAAAGTCGCGTCCAAAGGAGAATTCGGGTAAAAGCAAATCTCGGATGGAAAACTTGGTTTTGCAAATTTTGTTATTGATGGATACTAAGCTCTCATGCAAATAGGAAGTATCAAGTCCGTTCTCAAAGGGACACATGGCAAAAATGGGGACATAAAGAGTGTCGATGTAGTCAACATTTGGTAAAGCGAAGGGTGTTTCATGCGCAAAATTCTTTGGAAAGTTGTCAAAAATGTGTCGTGTAGCGTTGTCCCAAACAAATGGAACATTGAAGAGGCAAGTAATGGTGGCCAAAATTTTCACAAAATTGCTATGTACAATGGCAAAGTTATGGAAACTTCTAGCTTGGGCAATTATGGTTGGCGTGAGCCGGGTATGAGTATCCTCAAGTTTCAAAGAATCCATTGCAATTGCCATAGATGAAACGGCAAATTCAAAGGAGAGCAACTTTTGTGGGAAGAGTGTGGCACAAGATGCATAAGGTGTCTCTCACATGTATAACATGGTCCTTGAGATTCTTGGATTGTATGATGATAGCATCAAGACATACAACAACCATTGTGCCAACAAGATGTTTCAAGATATGTTGCATAAGACGCAAAAGGGGTGAAGAAGCATTGGAACAAACCGCAAGCATGACAAGAATTGTCGGAAACACACGTGGGCGAAGGCTTTTATGAACATACCCGTTGGCATGAATATCATGAGTTGGATGATGCCTCTCGTCCTTGCCGTCGGGTTTGGTGTGGTGACCGGTTAGTATGAGTACAGTGTGGTGTTCGATCTTCTTGTTGAAATCCTTGTTGGGGTAGCTCTCTAGGGCTCGTGTCGTTAGCTCATGCTCTGTGGAGGTTGAGATTGTCGTTCTTGTACCTATACACACAATAGGACAAACAAAAAGCGTGTGTGCATGGTAGATGAACACATCATCCATCATGATGTGCCATGTCTTGTGGACATCACCATTAGTGTCAATCAAGATTTTATGAAATGCATGACGAGTGTGCATATGGCATGATGGTGCATTTGTGGCATGTGGTAACTTTGAATCTTCCAAAATTGAGAAGGCTATGGGGGCCATCTCGTGGACAATGAAATAAGCATTTTTGCATAGCAAGCATAAGAATGAGCAATTTGTGACAATCTTGGATGCAAAGATTATGGAGTATTGCAAACATGTAGGGCAAAGAATGAGAAAACTAATGTCATCATTGTTAACAACACATGTGAAAGAACAAGTTGTTCTCATATTGTAATCAAGAGGAAACAATTCATCATGCATCATGATAGCCTTCTCATGAACAATAAAATAAGCCTTCTTGCATACCAAGCATAAGAAAGAGCAATTGTTCACAATTTTGGATGCAAGGATCATGGAATAGTGCAGACATTTTGGGCAAAGCATGTGGAAGCTAATGTCATCATTGTCAACAACACATGTCAAAGAGCAAGTAGTCCTCATATCGCGAGCAAGAGGAAACAATTCATCGTTTTTCATGTCCACAAGGGGATCATGGTCTCATCAATACCTTTGGTTTTACCTTGGTAGTCCGACTCATTTGATGTAGGTATTGTGGTAGTTGTATGCTCCACATGGTTGACATCGTCATCGTCATCGAAGCATGGTGTGATGTGATCTTCTTGCACCATGTACATCTTCTTGTCCATCATTGGTGCTCCAACATCCATGGAACCTAGTGCATCATGAGGAAACACAAAGGAGGGAGAGGTTAAGGTGTTAGCAAATGCGATGGCCTCCATGGACCTATCAACTACCTCTCGCAACTCACTCGGTGTCTCACTCATCTCCTCCAATTGGAAGCACTCAATCTCACATATGGGGTGGAAGTCGCTCAACTCACTATCGCTAGCACTCAAGTAGGCTAAGTGGCTCTCATGCTCACATGGGATTGGTACCAACTCATCAATCAAGCATATAGGAGTAGGCTCGATTTTCTCATCTCCATGCGCCTCCATTGGTGAAGGGAGAATACCATGCTCACCCTTCTCAACTCTATCGCCTCCCAAGTCGTCTTCAAGCGGTAGCGCCATAGTGTCGTTGAGAGCTAGGCTCGGATCAACATCACCCTTGAGTCGGCCTTGTTGGTCTTCATCTTGAAGTGTGGGCGCCATAGGCTTCTTGGTGGCTTGGGCTTGTAGCTCGTCGAAGTGGAGCATGTCGGCGCTTGGCGTTGTGCATTGCCACGACATGTGACCCTTGGCCTTGCACACATCACATAGGAGATTGGGACATTCCCGTGGAAGGTGGCCTTGTTGCTTGCACTTGTAGCATCGGAGTCCATAGGCATATGACGAGGTAGGGGCCATTGTGGTGGTGGCACAAGATGTGGGAGTCGCCTTACGAGGAAGGTCCTCTTGATGTGCCCTCTCTACCCTTGGAGTGGTAGACACCCTAGGATGGTGTTTATCGCCTTCATGTCGAGGCTTCCGTCTTCGTGCTTCATCACCATGTCTTGATGGGTGTCGTCAAAGATCCTTGGAGGATGTTGGTCGATGGTGATCATGAGGTGGCTTGTGGCGGCGAAGATCACGTGGGGACGTATGTCGATGGGGACCATGAGGTGGTAGTGGTCGACGACTATCATGAGATGGTGTGAGTCGATGACGGTCCTCGGCATGCCTAGGACATGGCTCACGTGCCTTGGCATGTTGTTGGTGGCGCCTTGTTGAGCTCGGAGAGGAGTGTCGATGACGATCGTGTTGGGGACGCTCTTGATGATCCATATGACGAGGTCGATGTAGATGATCATGTGCATAAGCACTCTCGTGGTGGCCCCAACTTGAAGATCCTCTATCTTCATATGTAGCTCCATTGGCCAAGCGGGGGTACTTGGGAGCACCGGTGTTGTGCATGCTGGAGTCGAGGTGAGGCTCCACCTTGGCGTCGATGTCGTCCTCGTGGTGGTGCTCCACCATGTCGTCCATGCTTGTTGAGCCATTGCCGATGTAGAACTCCTCGATGTCGGTCATGTCTGCGATGCTTCTGGAGCCATAGTTGGTGTCGAGCTCCACATGCTCTTCCACATCCGCGGTGCTTGCGGAAGTATCCTCATCGTAGTACTCCATGTAGTCTTCCATATCCTCTTCTTCACTATCCATGTTAGCACGACAAAAGCTATATGGTGGATGTTAGTGGAAGAAAGTACCGTCAAATCTCACCTTGAAGTGATAGAATTGGGTCAACTAACTAAACCAAGAGATAATCGATTTGTGTTGGGGTACTCACACAAAAACACACACAAAGGGTAGCAAATATGGTGGCAGGTGAGGATGGTGGAAAGCCAAAAGTCAAAATCCGAAATCAAGTTTGTTGTTAAGAGTGGGTAAGCTCCAAAAATCAAGTGTCCAAATGGTGATCACGGAAACGCGAATGATGTGGAACACACACACGAGATGATTGGGGTTATTGCGACCAAGGAATGAGTGGAAAAACAAGAAGATCCACACGGAAGATGGTGCTCGGTGTCACACTAACACAAGGAGAGGCAAAGCTTTGGTTGCAAAAGGGAAGACAACAAGATTCACACGCGGCCTCTCTTCTCTTTTCTCTCTTTTGCTTAAAAGTTTTTACTCTTTTGTATTTGGTGGCACTTGCACTCTTTTGTATGTATGGTGGCATTTGTACTCTTTTGTATGTATGGTGTCACTTGCACTTTTTTTGTGTGTTTTTGTTTGCTTTTTCTCGCACTATGTTAGCGTTAGCCTCGCTTTTGCTATTTTGCCACACACGAGTACTTGCTTAAAAGCTTGACTCCACACTACACACACACACCTCACAATCGGGGCCACGTGCAATGTCTCGCAACACTTGATAAGTAATGCTCGGGAGGGTAGGTCGAAAAAGGAAGAGGAGCTACAAGGTGGGGAGCAAGTTATACCTAGATGAAATGTTAGGTGGTGTCGGAACACACAATTTGCGATGATGGCGACGATGGTGTCGTAGTTGCGCCGGAATCCGGGGTGCCGAAAGTGTCGCCGCGGTGTTGATGTAGACGCGGAAGCTCGATAGACAATCCTTTAGTGCCCGAAAATTTGGGTCACGATGAGAGATCGAAGATGTCAAAATTTTGGAGTCGAAAAATTTCGAAAACGGTATCAAAATTAGAGTCAATATAAAAAGAGATAACTGTCAAAGTTTAGGATCAAACGGACGCCGAAAAGTTGTTAAAATTTGGTGCAAAAAGTTGAGTCAAAATTGGGGAAACCGAAACAGCACATAGCCCGGCACTGGCTAATAGCCCGGCACTGCCGGGGCGGGCTAATGTGGAGCGGAGGCGCAGCAAGTGGGAAGCCTGAGAGAGCAGCGTGTGGAGTGGGCCGGCGGGAGGATGTGCTGCACGGCCAGGGAGCAGCAGCGCGTTCGCGCGAGCAAGCTGTGAGGCGAGCTGCTGTGCGGCTTGGTGGAGAGCAGCGCGGGGCGGAACCAGGGCGGGCGGCGCATGGTCTATGCGAGCTGGCAGCAGGCGTGCGGGCGGCCGGGGCCAGGGCGGGTGAGCGCGTGGGTTGGACGAGCGGGTGAGGCAAGGTGGCGGCGCGGATGGTCTTGACTCTTGCGCGAGCGTGCGGGAGCGAAGGAGAGGCGCGGCCTGGGGGCGTTGACCCGCGAGCGGAGGTTGGGGATCGAGTCCAGGGGCGAGCAGCGCGCGTTGAGCGGCGGCGTGGTTGTAGTTGAGCGAGGAGCCTGTGGAGGCGCGGCGCGGAGGTGAGCACACGGTGGTGGTGGTCTGCAGTGTGGTGGGCGAGGCACGGCAGCAACAGCGAGCGGAGGCGGGCGGGAAGGTGGTGGCTGATGCGGCCTGGGATTTGGAGGCGAGCGGCAGCAGGAAGACGACGGGCGGCAGTGCCGGTCCAGTCACACCGGCAGTGCCGGTCGAGCACGAGCCTGATGAACAGCTCGACGAAGTGAGCGGAAATTGCATCAAAAATACGTTGATTTTGAGAAATAGAAGGAATTGGGCTGCAAAAATTGGGAAAGATGTAGATCAACCATAGAAACACGAAATCATTGGACCAAAACCACGCAAAACATAACTAAATCACAGATCCGACCAAAGGCAATTTAGGGCTATTTTTCGGGGATTTTTTTATTTTGAAATTTTTTTGAGGTAAAATTGGGTGGGTGGAGGGTCAAATCCAGGATTATCAAGAGCTGCTGATACCATTTGATGAGGCCTAAGGGCTAGAATGTGAACAGATCCCACGAATTTGACCAAGTGAGTGCATGGGGAGATGAGAAAGGGGAAGAACACACACAAAATCCAAATCAAAACACACAAAACCCAACACAAACCAAATTTACTCTCTTGGTAGGTTAGATCAAGCCAATAGAACCACTTCTTAGAGAGACCCTTGGGTAGAATCTAACAAGTGGGAGATTGGTGTTGGAGATCTCAAGTAGAACTTGGATGAGAGAGGTGATAGCCTTGAATCATCCATGAAGAGTAGAAATCCCTCAAAAGTGTCTTGATACAAAGAACATAGTTCTAGGGAGACAAAGCTCAAAGTAGTTTAAGCATAAATCTTGTCTAACCCTAATATGGGGGGAGGGATGAGGTACTTATAGGTCCAGATCCGTCCAGAGGTAAAAGGGGCATTACAATAAAGTATTTATGTCCATAGATGATAAATAGACGACTGGGATACCGTTGACTTTGTTGGGGCCGGCAGTGCCGACGTGCTCGGGGCGGCAGTGCCGGTGTGCTTGGGGCGGCAGTGTCGACCCTGGCTGCTTCAGGCGACTCGGGCGGTAGTGCCGGCTGGCTCTGGGCGGCAGTGCCGGTGGAGGCCGGCAGTGCCGGGGTGCGCCCACCGGCAGTGCCGGCCAGGTGGGGGCGGTAGTGCCGGCCTTGTGGTGGCAGAAGAAGATCAACTTTAGATAGGAATATTCATTTCTTATTCTTTATCTTGTAATTGTAAATTTTATTTGACTTTTGTAAAAACAATGTAATTTATTATTATGATCAATAAAGAAAAAATATCATCTGATGTACATTATCCTCTATTTTTAACCTCCGATTCCTTTTAACTGACTTGGATTTAGTATAACTTTATACTAAATTTGAGTCAATTAAAAGGTATGTATTTATATTAACTTGTATTTTAAATTTCATATTCAAACATGGTTTGAATTTTGATTTTCCAGGCTAAATTTGTCTAAAATAAGAATATCAACAAAGGTCATGCTGAAACTTATCGCACTCATCTGATGATAAAATATCAAATTAGTTTGTAAATAATAAGAATATCAACAAAGTTTTTAAAATATTTAGTATTCATTATACTCTTAAATCTAGTCTTTTATCAATTTTGTGTAGCTTTGAATACATTGTATTTCTCAATGAGATTTTGCACGTTCATTATATATATCATACATAACTTTTTGAAACTTTGAAATATGATTTTTAATATTTTTAAGCAAAGAGCTATATGGAGCTCGTTCTCCATTTTGAGTTTCCATTCTTCCATCCCCTAATTCGTGTTTCTTAATAGTTGGTCTTTTTTGAGGCAAATCCATCATGGCGGCTGTTATCTTTACTATTAAATAGGAGTTGGTCGTTTGACACTCAACGCACTTTGGTGGTCGTTATTGAGAGCATCCTGTACGTCCAATCAATCTCACGGTCTCCGTTTTCGTCGGATCTAATTAGGAAACAATCTCAAGCACGATATCAATCAAATCTGCATTAAAATACTTGCCAAAAAAATTAAAATTTCCCACAATCTCTCGCCTGTTATAAAAAATCTTTACTATTAAATGGGAGTTGGTCGTTTGACACTCAACGCACTTTGGTGGTCGTCATTGAGAGCATCCTGTACGTCCAATCAATCTCACGGTCTCCGTTTTCGTCGGATCTAATTAGGAAACAATCTCAAGCACGATATCAATCAAATCTGCATTAAAATACTTGCCAAAAAAATTAAAATTTCCCACAATCTCTCGCCTGTTATAAAAAAATCCTAGATATTAGCGCTCAAAAATCACCATTAAGTAAATACTTAAAAAAACAAAGTTCCTCTTTTTCACCAAACCACTTTGGCATCGTAATTGGAAACATCCTAACCATCCGATTTTACTTCAAACCATCTGCACAAAATCCTCCCGCCGATTCTACTTTTCTATCATGCCTCCTTTCCTTTGTTTGCGGAACAGATATGGGCGTCCATCTTAACTTGCCAAAATCCGCCTCATCATCTTTTATTGGTACTTGCCAAAATTTGGCCTAATCATCATTTATTGGTACTTGCCAAAAGACATCATCGTATCAAATCATATCTTTATTTTGGAACGATATTTGCTATTGATCGGAAGGAGATCACAAAATTCACCGCGCTCAAATGTGTCGCTCGCAAATCCCAGCAATTCCATCATCTACTCAGCTGCCGCCACAGCCTCACGCTGCCTTTGTCTTCTCTCAGGTCTCCTCTTAATGGATGCGTCATGCACGCCGACGACCGATCTGAGGGGCGCTGGTCGATGTGTACCTTGGAGAACATCATCAGCGCGATCCGACGATGGCTAGAACGCCGCCCGAGCATGCAGTTGAGCATCCACGCCGGCGAGGAACCAAGGGACGCAGCCGCGGTGAACATTGTGATCAAATGTCGGCCGCACAAACCTAGGTGAAGGTAAGCACTCATCATTTTAACATCTTCCTCGCAGACGCTCGCTTGCTGAATCACTCACCCGTTAAATAAAACCACCTTGATCCGATGCACCAGCACAACTGCACGGCTAAACAAGTAAACATGTAGGCACATGCATGCTAGATGTTTGATACTTTTACTGAAAATAGATGGATTTCTTATGATGCTATGTTCGCCTGTGGTTAGTCTAAGTTGTGATTCTCGGGTACACCTAATCAGTATAACATTTTTGTAGGGCTGACAAAGGAGCAGGAGTACCTTCTTCCTTGACACTGACGATGCACTAAGGAAGAGATGCCCATAAAGAAGAGAAGTGTACAAATATCTTCTTTATTCCTTTTTATTAATCAGTACGCCAAACAAGCTCTTTCCAAATAAATTGTTCAGGATAAAATTTCACGAAAATGGGACCTGACTTTTGCAATAACATAGACTGCACACGGTCCTTCTATATTTATATGCACTTGATGCAAATCAATAGATGTGTGGTGAATTCTGAACTTTGGTTACAAGCTTACAGCAACCCAGACGAGTTCGAAGTTTAAGAAGACGTCAGGAGATACAGCTAGGGGCGCTACAGTGGGTAAACCTTCTTTTGGTTCAGATACGAATCTCTTCACTTCTCTATACATATTTCTACTTGGTATCATCCTAGATACTGAAAAAATTATTTGGTCATTATTCTACTGAGTATGTTGTTCTTGGTTTTGATCCAAATGATGACAAGCATTGATATGTTAAAACTAGCATGGAGACTGACTTGTTTTTTCTGATGTATATGTACTACTCTGTTTATGAAATATTTTACTTGACATCTTAATTTGAAAGGCCTTGATTGCATATTTACATTACCTAACTAGATTCATCATGTTTTAAGATTTGGAGGGAAGCTCATACCTGGGCTATCTAACTATGTAGTGGATTAGCTGCCACAATTATGCAGCTTCAGTACTGCTGTGGTGGAACTCCTCGATTTGGTCATGTCTGTTTTATGGATTGTGAAATGACCCAAGGAGGGGCTCAAAGTCACTGATGGTATGAATCTCTTTATCTTCGTTTTCAGTTTTAGCTCCCATTTATGATTTCAGGTTTTGGTTGTGTTAATAAAATCTGAATGACCCTTTTAGAATCATCTCTCTATCATGATACCGTAGCAACGCAGGGAAGTGGAGGCATTGAGAAAAGTTCTCTTTTTGGAGGTGTGCAGAGACTATGTGGACATCATACGGTGTTGGTTCCGGTTCATGGACAGTGGCATGACGGAGCATCGGGGGCAACGGGGCTAACAAAAACAGCTAGAAGGTAGGCATGTGGAGCACTACAACAAGTACCTGCAGGAGGGGATGCCGATGGATGATGTCATACAAACGAGAAGATCTGTCCACCCAGCGGCGACTCTTTAAGTGTCTCGAAGAAGCGGAGTCCAAAGAACAAGGCAAAAATATGATTTTTCTTGCTTCCTCCCTTTCTTCCAGGAATTGCGTTCTCCGAAGGTCTATTTATTTGAAGTTTCTGAACAAGAGGAACGATCCATCTCCGACTCACCACCTTTTTGTTTCCCTATACCCACGAAATAGCAGAAATTTAGGGATCTCAGTGCAACACTACTACTTGTTTGATTAATAATATTGTATTGTCATTAGTCTTATTGTTCCCATATACCCTCAAAATAGCAGAAATTTTACACTCTTACTTCCTTTTGCAAACGACAAATAGAAATCAATAGCTGATACAAGAAATGTACTTTCTGTTTACCTTATATACAGTAGTGTATAATTAATGAGTTGTCTATCTGATACTTCTTTTGTTTCTTTCATATGTTAGGCTTCATAATAGTTGCAGTTTATCAGATTGGCAAGGATGCATGATTGAAATTTGAAACTAAAAGGTTTGCCATAGAACAACAATAGCGACAGAACAAAATGAAGCGGATCTCTAGGAAAATGTGTCTGGTTTGTTTGTTTACTATTATGTAAATAGAGTAAAAAATCACGACCAGAAGAGAAAAGGGAAGCAAGTCATGTTAAGCCTAAGCATGTTTCTGGTTTGTTTGTTTGTTTGTGGAGTCCACGAAGAACAAATTCAGTACAATTTCAGGGACATCTCTATCAGGAAACCAATTGCAACAACTGTAGTGTAGAGCAACGTAAGATAATTTTTGCTCATTCGAAATATTAACTTATGTGGTCAAGAAATACCAAGAACGTAGCAGAAATGCAGATTTCTGAAGACGACAATATTTCATAAGTACTACCTCCGGTCAACTTTAATCGATGAGGGAGTATACATACCCGTCGACTCTTATGGCTGAAAGGCGGCTGCTCCGAGCTCTGACATGTGCTGCTGATCTTCGGATCGTTTGCCGGCATCAACTCATCACCAACCTCCCGGCCGGCGTGCCAATGTGGAGGCCCTTCTTCTCCAGCAGCGCGGCGCTCTTCGGTGGCTTCATCCCAAGTGGTCTCGTCCCCGGCGATGTAGTTGCTGGCCGCGACTGGAAGAATCGACGCGAGGAAGGTGGCGATGGACCCGATTGCTTTTCTGATCTTTATGCAAGGGTCTTGGTTGTAAAAGTTGAGGACTTGATTTTATTTTTAGATTTCTTTGAGGTCCTCCTTGTAAAATGTATTGCCACCGAGTATAATTAATGCAGCTTCTGGGTCCTTCGGGGCCCTTCCCTGTTCAAAAAAAAAAATTCTCCGCGTCAATTTTTTCAGATCGGAGGGAGTAGATGTCTGCTTTCACATGCATGTAATATCTATACATGAGTTATACAAGATATATATTACACAACTTTATTAGAAAATTTCAATATTCTGTAACTTTATCATTTGTGATAGATAATTTGTTCAACATGGTAGTACCAAGAAAAATATGTAGCTTTGATGGAGGAAGACTATGTACGGTTCTCAAGGAAAAGGAAGATAATGGTTTATTTAGTCCAATCTGAGAAGCACATGAAAAAACTTAAAGCTATTCCAAGGTACATTTGGAAATCTTAATTTTTATTGTGAAACTCTGCAAATGGAGGTTTTAATTATGCATTACAACAACAACCAAACCTTTCAGTCCCAAACAAGTTGGGGTAAGCTAGAGTTGAAACCCATAAGATCTCGAAGCCAAGTCATGGTTCCGGAACGTGGATAGCTAACTTCCACGCACCCCTGTCCATGGCTAAATCTTTGTCGATATTCCAAACATTCGGGTCTCTCTTAACAGAATCCTCCCATGTCAAGTTTGGTCTACCACGACCCCTCTTAACATTCTCAGCACGCTTTATCCGTCCGCTATGCACTAGCGCTTCCGGAGGCCTCCGTTGGATATGTCCAAACCATCTGAGACGATGTTGGACCAGCTTCTCTTCAATCGGTGCTACCCCAACTCTCTCCCGTATAACGTCATTCCGTACCCGATCCTTTCTTGTGTGGCCATATATCCATCTCAACATGCGCATTTTGTAGGATAACGTTGCATAGAAAACAAAAATTTTCCTACCACGAACACGCAATCCAATCCAAGATGCAATCTAGAAGACGGTAGCAACGAGGGGGTATCGAGTCTCACCCTTGAAGAGATTCCAAAGCCTACAAGATGAGGCTCTTGTTGCTGCGGTAGACGTTCACTTGCCGCTTGCAAAGCGCGTAGAAGATCTTGATCACGATCGGTTTCGGCACCACGAACGGGCAGCACCTCCGTACTCGGTCACACGTTCGGTTGTTGATGAAGACGACGTCCACCTCCCCGTTCCGAGCGGGCAGCGGAAGTAGTAGCTCCTCTTGAATCCGGACGGCACGACGGCGTGGTGTCGGTGGTGGTGGAGAAATCCGGCGGAGCTTCGCTTAAGCGTGCGGGATGTGGTGGAGGAGAGAGACCGCTAGGGTTTGGGGAGAGAGGGGGTTGGGCGCCGGCCCTCTAAGGGGTGCGGCCAAGGCTGAGGCTTGAAGTGGTCAGCCCCCTCTCCTATGCCCCTCATTATATAGGTGGAAGCACCAAGAGTTCTAGTCCAAGTCTTCGAATAAGACCCCAACACTAAAACCTCCCATATGTGGGAAACCTACTCAAGGAGGGAGTCCTACCCAAGGTGGGACTCCCACCTTTCCTTGAGGTGGGTTGGCCGGCCACCCTAGGGGAGTCCACCTTGGACTCCTCCCCTTTAGGGTTGGCTGGTCATGCAAGGTGGAGTCCCTCCGGGACTCTACTTTCCATGGTGATTTCTTCCGGAATTTTCTAGAACCTTCTAGAACCTGCCATAAATGCACCGGACCATTTCCAAACTTGGAATATGACTTCCTATATATGAATCTTATTCTCCGGAACATTCCGTAACTCCTCGTGATGTCCGGGATCTCATCCGGGATTCCGAACAAATATTCGAACTCCATTCCATATTCAAGTTCTACCATTTCAACATCCAACTTTAAGTGTGTCACCCTACGGTTCGTGAACTATGCGGACATGGTTGAGTACTCACTCCGACCAATAACCAATAGCGGGATCCGGAGATCCATAATGGCTCCCACATATTCAACGATGACTTTAGTGATCGAATGAACCATTCACATACGATACCAATTCCCTTTGTCACGCGATATTTTACTTGTCCGAGGTTTGATCTTCGGTATCACTCTATACCTTGTTCATCCTCGTCTCCCGACAAGTACTCTTTACTCGTACCGTGGTATGTGGTCTCTTATGAACTTATTCATATGCTTGCAAGACATTAGACGACATTCCACCGAGAGGGCCCGGAGTATATCTATCCGTCATCGGGATGGACAAATCCCACTGTTGATCCATATGCCTCAACTCATACTTTCCGGATACTTAATCCCACCTTTATAACCACCCATTTACGCAGTGGAGTTTGATGTAATCAAAGTACCTTTCCGGTATAAGTGATTTACATGATCTCATGGTCATAAGGACTAGGTAACTATGTATCGAAAGCTTATAGCAAATAACTTAATGACGAGATCTTATGCTACGCTTAATTGGGTGTGTCCATTACATCATTCATACAATGATATAACCTTGTTATTAATAACATCCAATGTTCATGATTATGAAACTAATCATCCATTAATCAACAAGCTAGTTAAGAGGCATACTAGGGACTCTTTGTTTGTCTACATATCACACATGTACTAATGTTTCGGTTAATACAATTATAGCATGATATATAAACATTTATCATAAACATAAAGATATAAATAATAACCACTTTATTATTGCCTCTAGGGCATATCTCCTTCGAGTCTCCCACTTGCACTAGAGTCAATAATCTAGTTTACATTTGTAAAGATATAACACCTTGGCCTTATGGTGCTTTATCATGTATTGCTCACGGGAGAGGTTTTTAGTCAACGGATCTGACACGCTCAGAAACGTATGTATTTTGTAATTCATTTGCGTCTCAACGCATCACTAATTTCCAAATGAGTCGGAATTAAATATGTTTTGATCTTCTGGTGGAACCTTAATTCCGCTGTCTGAAATATGTCACTAATATTGTCAAACACAATATAGCTTCAAAGTTCTGACTCTGTCGGAACTGCACCAAGTTCTCAAAGAACCTCTTGACTTAACATCCTTTGTCATTGTCAAAATAATGACATACTCTGCCTTCTTTTGTAGAATCCGTCACAATATTTAGAACTCTTCTAAATCTAGCATAGACAACTTCTAGCTCATTGTGCTACCTTTTAAACAACACTTAGTCTAATTTGAGATTGAAATTATATTTTATATGTGACAAAACCAATATCGGTGTAACACCTTACAGCGATTTGTTTGTCATTACTTCATACAAAAAAAAAATATATCCTTAGTTCTTCTAAAGTACTCAAGGATATTCTTTCTGTCGTCCAATGATCATCATATGAATCATTCTGGTATATGCTCATAACACTTTATAGCACATGATATCTGATTGTGTACATATTATTCGTGATCTATAATCACTCATGTGTTTTTACTCATTGAGTGTCAGATACACTCAAGTCTTGTAAAACCTTCACATGACAAGAACATTTTCTTAATATTTCTATATTGAACTACTTCAATATCCATCATATGTACTTTGACTTAAACTTATTTATGTGTTTCAATCTATCTTCATAGATCTTGACACTAAATTTGTTTCGATCCATATCCTTTCATTGAAGTTAATTCTCAATGAAACCTTTTTAATCAAGTATATAATTACATCATTTATAACCAACTATATGTCACCTACATAAAGTATTATAAATGTGTCTTAGCGCTCCCACTTAATTTCTTGCAAATGCAAGCCTCTTCATCGTCTCTGATGAAATCAAAAACTCTTTGACTATTTCATCTGGTGAAGATTCCAACTCCGCAATACATACTTCATCCAATTGAAGTTCGTATACCTATCTAGTATTCCACGGACCAGCAAAACTCTTGGTTATATCTTGTATACACCTTTAATACATACTTCTGATAAGTAATGTATTTTGCCATCCTACTAGCATATCTTATAAAAGAAATATGTAGTGATTACTAGAATAATCCACATAGACTATAAGCATTGCTACGGAAGATCTAATCTTATCGTAGTCAACTCTTTGAACTTTGTCGTAAACAATTTTTCAACAAGTCGAGCTTCTTAAAAGATATTTCATCTAAGTCTATAGATCCATTTACTTTCAAAAAGTATTCATCTATTATGGATTTCATGGTGCATGGCCATTTTAACGGAGTCAGGGCCCATCATAACTTCTTTGCTTGTGTAGTTGGTTTATCATTGTTCAAAATCAATCCTTTGTCCACAAATCATTTATTTGATCACAAAGTAAACCATACCTACAAGGTTCAATATGTACTTCGATCTCCATGGCTAAAACACTTTGTAGTCATAGGAGCCATGATCGTCGTGGCCGCTTCCGGAACCAATTCCGATGCTGCGCTACTCTGATCATTATGCTCAGGTTCATAAACCTTATCAAGTTCTATTGTTCTCCCACTCAAAAACTTCGCTAGAAACAATTTCTTGGAAATAAGAAACATTGACAAACACTTTTGTCTTTGTCTCCATTGTGGGAAGAATTCCCAATCCATTCTCTCGGGATAACCAACAAAGACATTCATCCGATTTTGGTTGTAAACTTATTTACTTATGCTATGCATACCAAAATTTAAGAAAAGACTATTAGGGTTTATACCCATGTCATAACTCGTATGATGTCATTTCAACGGATCATGATGATGCTCTATTCGGTGTAAAGCGGTAGTCTCTAAAGCATAATTCACAAAAATATAATGGCATTAATATTTTATCTCATCATTGACCCAACTAGGTTTGGATACATCTCTCGGATACTTCATCATCACTATGATACTCCAAGAAATGTGAGTTGTAGAACAATTTCATAACTCTCTTAGATGTTCGCTAAAACTAGTAATTCAAATATTTCCACTATGATCCAATCATAGATATTTGACTTTTCTATTACGATGATTTCTACTTCATGCTGAAATTTATTTGAATCCATTCAAATGTTTCAAACTTCTTCCTTATTGAATATATCCACATATATATACTCAATTCATTGTTTGAAGTTTTCATGAAGTATAAGAATCTTCCGCACACAACTATGCCCAGTGATCCATATACATCATCATGTATGTTTCCACTAAGTTAGTTGCCCGTTCAAAACTTGGCCTATGAACGGTATTTTAGTCATTCTCTTTTAGAAAAGATTTGCAAGCGCCAAACGATTCAAAAAATCAAATGACTCCAAAAAATCCATTTGCATGGAGTTTCTTCATGCGTTCCTTTCCAACATGACCTAAATGGCGGTTCCACAAATAAGTGGAATTCAAATCATTTGCCTTATAGCATTTTAGCGTCAGTGTTATGTATGTGTGTTTCACCATTAAGATTTATAATAACTTATCCATCGTACATGGAGTAATGTCATAATTTATACAACTCATTGTTTTCATTTGACCAGAGCTAAATAACAATTATTAAGTTCTTTATTATAAATTCTAAGGGTTAGATAGGATGCCAACGATGAACATAATAACACTTTATTTTTGTTCCAGGCGTGCATTCCTATCATATTCCTTGTCGATCACTTAGGCCATTGTATTCTTGTATTGCGTTGTTTTGTATGACACTTCATACCAACCAATATAGTACTAATACCCAAGAATTTCTTAGTGTGACTTAACTAGGAATACAACCATAACATGTATATCATTTATATACACCCGAGCTAGACTTTCTAGTCTTTTCTTTCTTTTCGCCAAAATATCTTTTGCAGTTTCTCTTTTAGCTTTCCTCATTATTCAGAAAAACACTTCAATATTAATAACTTCTAGGTTTGTTGGTCTGATACCAATAACCTTGAGGTTCTTATTTTGAAGTTGATCATCATATGACAAGTGTTCCGGATTTCACTATTAGTAACCTTGTAATATGATGAACAATTTCACTCATAATTTTATCCATCATATCATGACGACTTTCCGAGACCATGTCTGTACATGCTAGGCTCGTAAAGTTTTAACCTTGGTATTTGCATGTGCAAATCTAGCTTGCACCCGTTGTATGCACACGTAGAATCTATCACACCCGATCATCACGTGATGCTTCGAAACGACGAGTCTTAGCAACGGTGCATATTAAGGATGGTCACTTCATGGATATGCGAATATCGTTAGTGCCCCAATAGTTGGAGGATTGTGACGCCTTGCGTCTTCAACCTTCGTACATTCCCATAAAACTTATGAGTTCATGTAGTCTCACCAAATTATATTCTATCATCTTGCAATAAGGTCTTAGATATCACATATATCTCATACCTTGATTATTTCCGAAAACTAAATTTTCAGCTCCTTACTTTTCAAACAGATTTGAACTTCAAGTTTCACGGAGACAAGATAACTTTAGGTACTAATTGAAACCATAGCTCTTTGAATCAACAATGTGAGGTTTACTAAAAGTTTGCAATAGGACTTAATCAATTCTTGATTCTTTAACAATACGGTACCAATCCGTAAAGTTTCTTGTCAGATTTTAACAGTATTTCTATCTCAATTACAAGACTAGCGCATGGTAGAAACGGATGCCAATACTACAAAATTAATTCAAAATACTACTCAGACTATGTTTATGATAATTAGTTCATGTTTTAATCTAATTACTAATGAACTCCCACTTAATACAACATCCCCCATAGTTGTTAAGTGGTACACGATCCAAATCCACTACACCAAAACCGATCATCACGTGAGATGATGTAGCTTCAATAGTGAACATCAAAATGTTGATCATATCATCGATATGACTCGTGTTCAACCTTTCGGTTTCCGTTGTCCCGAGGCCATGTCTGTACATGCTAGGCTCGTCAAGCAAACCCAAGTATTCCGCGTGTGCAACATGGCTTACACCCGTTGTATGTGAACGTTGAGTCTATCACATCCGATCATCACGAGATGCTTCGAAACGACGAAGCTGTACAACGGTGCATACTTAGGGGAGAACACTTTATTATCTTGATATTAATGTGAGGGATCATCTTATAATGCTACCGTCGCGATCTAAGCAAAATAAGATGCATAAAAGGATTAACATCACATGCGGTTCATATGTGATATGATATGGCCCTTTTGTCTTTGCGCCTTCGATCTTCATCTCTAAAGCACGGACATGATCTCCATCATCAACGGGCATGATCTCCATCATCGTCGGCGTAGCGTCAAGGTTCATGGCGCCGTCTTCATGGTTGTTCACCTCATGTAGCAACTATTACAACTACTTTGAAATACTACTCAACATGAAATTTAAAGACAACCATAAGGCTCCTGCCGGTTGCCACAATACAATAATGATCATCTCATACATATTCATCATCACATCATGGCCATATCACATCACCAAACCCTGCAAAAACAAGTTAGACGTCTCTAATTTGGTTTGCATATTTTACGTGGTTTAGGGTTTTCGAGTAAGATCTAATCTACCTACGAACATGAACCACAACGGTGATACTAGTGTTGTCAATAGAAGAGTAAATTGAATCTTCACTATAGTAGGAGAGACGGACACCCGCAAAGCCTCTTATGCAATACAAGTTGCATGTCGAACGAGGAGCAAGTCTCATGAACGCGGTCATGTAAAGTTAGCCCGAGCCGCTTCATCCCACTATGCCACAAAGATGCAAAGTACTCAAACTAAAGATAACAAGAGCATCAACGCCCACAAAACCATTGTGTTCTACTCGTGCAACCATCTATGCATAGACACGGCTCTGATACCACTGTAGGATAACGTTGCATAGAAAACAAAAATTTTCCTACCACGAACACGCAATCCAATCCAAGATGCAATCTAGAAGACGGTAGCAACGAGGGGTATCGAGTCTCACCCTTGAAGAGATTCCAAAGCCTACAAGATGAGGCTCTTGTTGCTGCGGTAGACGTTCACTTGCCGCTTGCAAAAGCGCGTAGAAGATCTTGATCACGATCGGTTTCGGCACCACGAACGGGCAGCACCTCCGTACTCGGTCACACGTTCGGTTGTTGATGAAGACGACGTCCACCTCCCCGTTCCAGCGGGCAGCGGAAGTAGTAGCTCCTCTTGAATCCGACAGCACGACGGCGTGGTGTCGGTGGTGGTGGAGAAATCCGGCGGAGCTTCGCTTAAGCGTGCGGGATGTGGTGGAGGAGAGAGACCGCTAGGGTTTGGGGAGAGAGGGGGTTGGGCGCCGGCCCTCTAAGGGGTGCGGCCAAGGCTGAGGCTTGAAGTGGTCAGCCCCTCTCCTATGCCCCTCATTATATAGGTGGAAGCACCAAGAGTTCTAGTCCAAGTCTTCGAATAAGACCCCAACACTAAAACCTCCCATATGTGGGAAACCTACTCAAGGAGGAGTCCTACCCAAGGTGGGACTCCCACCTTTCCTTGAGGTGGGTTGGCCGGCCACCCTAGGGGAGTCCACCTTGGACTCCTCCCCTTTAGGGTTGGCTGGTCATGCAAGGTGGAGTCCCTCCGGGACTCTACTTTCCATGGTGATTTCTTCCGGAATTTTCTAGAACCTTCTAGAACCTGCCATAAATGCACCGGACCATTTCCAAACTTGGAATATGACTTCCTATATATGAATCTTATTCTCCGGAACATTCCGTAACTCCTCGTGATGTCCGGGATCTCATCCGGGATTCCGAACAAATATTCGAACTCCATTCCATATTCAAGTTCTACCATTTCAACATCCAACTTTAAGTGTGTCACCCTACGGTTCGTGAACTATGCGGACATGGTTGAGTACTCACTCCGACCAATAACCAATAGCGGGATCCGGAGATCCATAATGGCTCCCACATATTCAACGATGACTTTAGTGATCGAATGAACCATTCACATACGATACCAATTCCCTTTGTCACGCGATATTTTACTTGTCCGAGGTTTGATCTTCGGTATCACTCTATACCTTGTTCATCCTCGTCTCCCGACAAGTACTCTTTACTCGTACCGTGGTATGTGGTCTCTTATGAACTTATTCATATGCTTGCAAGACATTAGACGACATTCCACCGAGAGGGCCCAGAGTATATCTATCCGTCATCGGGATGGACAAATCCCATCTGTTGATCCATATGCCTCAACTCATACTTTCCGGATACTTAATCCCACCTTTATAACCACCCATTTACGCGAGTGGAGTTTGATGTAATCAAAGTACCTTTCCGGTATAAGTGATTTACATGATCTCATGGTCATAAGGACTAGGTAACTATGTATCGAAAGCTTATAGCAAATAACTTAATGACGAGATCTTATGCTACGCTTAATTGGGTGTGTCCATTACATCATTCATACAATGATATAACCTTGTTATTAATAACATCCAATGTTCATGATTATGAAACTAATCATCCATTAATCAACAAGCTAGTTAAGAGGCATACTAGGGACTCTTTGTTTGTCTACATATCACACATGTACTAATGTTTCGGTTAATACAATTATAGCATGATATATAAACATTTATCATAAACATAAAGATATAAATAATAACCACTTTATTATTGCCTCTAGGGCATATCTCCTTCACATTTCTGCTACACTTAACTGTTGGATATGTCGTCTCTTCGTTGGCTAACACTCCGCGCCATACAACATCGCAGGTCGAATAGATGTCCTATAAAAACTGCCTTTTAGCTTTTGTGGCACACTCTTGTCATAGAGTACGCCAGAAGCTTGGCGCTACTTCATCCAACCAGCCTTGATTCGGTGGCCCACAACTTCATCGATATCGCCATCCTTCTGCAACATGGACCCCAAATATCGAAAAGTGTCTCTCTCCGGTACCGCCTGCCCATCAAGGCTAACCTCTCCCTCCTCTATATCTTCAATAATTAGGGTCGTGAAATGTAGACCAGATTAATGGTGCCATGATAAAAAAAAATGTTCCAGTCCCTCGTACATAGAACAAGCTAGATGGCTCATCTTCTAAACTCAGTGCTTCAGACAAGTGAAGACATCAATATAAATATCTCAGCAGGAAGAGCTTCACCTAGACTGCAGCATACACATAGTTCATACTACCAGCAGCAACCAAAATAATTCCTATCTACAATTTTTTTACTTTGATTACATATTTTGTTCAGGCATGTGTAGTTTATACTTATCGAGAATGAGATGATGATAGGCTGGTGACTATGAAGCACAATTGTCAAAAAGCTAAAGCCAAGAGGACGTCTTGAAAGAAGGGTGAAATATGTGACCTTGTATCTTTTGTGATTTACGTGCAAAGGAAAAAAAAACACGAGAACCCGTAGCAACGCACGGGCATTCAACTAGTTAATTGGAAAATAGAGTTACATCATCCGCTATTTTTACAATAACAAGAAAATCGAGAGATTCCTGATGCCAAACACTCACACAGGCCCCTCCGAATGACTAGCTATGACATGCGCTGCCACATTAGCTTAGCTAGGACAATGGTCAAGAACTACCTCTGTAAAATTGCGACAAAGTAAAGTGCACTTCTCATAAATAGCTGCTGCTGGCCCAAGAGAATTTCCTCCGCTCTTCATAACTTGCACAACACCCATGCAATCTGAATTTTCCTCCATTCCCTTACACACTGTCTGACCTTCAAAGATCAGCCCAATCGGGGTGCTCTAGCTTAAGTTAAAGATGATACTTCCATTTTTGCCTATCATTGTTCTAGTTTAATTTAAAATAAAATGAAAATTATTTGAAATTTCGTGGTTACATGCTAGCATCACAAGTAATATTGTATATATGAAAATTATGTTTTTTCAAATATGATTTCTCAAAACGAAATTGTTGGATTTGGACTACAAACAAACACTTTGATGAGAGATATATAATTTTGTTTGTTTTAAAAAAATGCCATAATAGTTTAATGCCATTTATAAAAAGAATAGCATACGAGATATTTGTGAGTTCACAATTTCATGTCCATAATTCCTTTTGAACAACTCTAAATTATAAAGTTAAAAATATGGTATATCCATGTGTATGTCATCATATTCGCTTGTTTCCTCCTATACCCAGACTGTTTCCATCTAACTCATGCCAATTAATATCAAGTAATAGTGTACAAAGACATCCCTAGCCTTGAAGTTGAAGGTCGATATTACTTCATACTTCAGTGTTCGAGCTTTCCTTCTCCATGAACAACGATCAATCGCAAACTCTGAGGCCTAAAAACGATTCTTCGACGGCGACAGAGAAGCTGCCTGGCCCAATCCAATGATGATCCATAGTTTTTTTTTTCGGTAATAGTACGCATTACGAGTAGCAATACTTCGCAAAAGGAGAATGGCATTAATATGAGTGATATCCGGCTGTGAATCAATCCATTAATATTCCTTGCGAAATACATTGCTGTTACTGGTGACTGGTGATCGAGATATGCGGTGTACGTATGACGAGTTGAGGACTGTCACTGTCAGCACCTTGTTCCTTATGACACTTACTTGTGCAGATTTTTCGATAAAGGATGCTTTATTACTTTTGTGGAAGCAATTACATCCAGCCTCTGCATAACCAGAATGCACACAGCCGTTTAAAGTGTCTGGATTCAAAGTATATAAAACTAGGCGGAATACATATCGGATCGATGAATCATATAACGCCTAAGGTGTGGGTGGTGCTGCAATCCGTAGACTATGCTGTCACCCATGTAGGGAAAAAGTATCCCTCGCCGTAGCCTCCAACCGTGTACAGACCTCCGTAAATAGGTCTCGGTTCTCCATCCGCTGAAGAGGTAACCACAAACGGAGAATACCTGTACATCCGTAGATGACCTGCAACAAAGAACAATTTTTATCATTAAAAATCTTGTCATTTCTACTTAGCCAGAGTGCCCAGATAACTGCTAGCGCCCCCACCCTAAGAAGCAACTTAAACCTTGAATCGATACCGTGAAGCCAGTTGCCAAAGACATTGGCTACACTAGTAGGGGGATACAGGGTAGATTCTACTTGGATGACTGACCAAATAGATCTCGCAAAGTGGCACTGAAAAAAAGGTGTTTAATATTTTCGTCTTGGTGACAAAAAACACACCTAGAATTTCCATGCCAATTCCGCTTGACAAGATTATCTTTGGTAAGAATAACTCCGCGACGAAGATACCATCCGAAAATTTTAATTTTTAATGGTATTTTCATCTTCCGCATTTTCTTGTTATTATCGACCGGTATATCGGAATGAAGAATCGCATTGTATAAAGATTTGACTGAGAAAGTGCCATCTACATGAAGATTCCATCTAAATTCATCCGGTTCAGGTGATAGGTGAATATCTCCCAGCCGTTGAATTAAAGCATTCCATGCCAATAGCCTTTGTCCAAGTAAAACCCGTCTGAACGTCACATTCGGAGGTGAGGTAGCCATTACTCGTGGCAATGGTATCACCTTTGCGACGAACAATACTATACAAGGCAGGATACTGTTCACTTAAGGAAGCATTGTCTAACCAAACATCTTCCCAAAACCGTATCTGTTCTCCATTCTTAATAGAGAAAGTACCATGGCGAAAGAATACATTTTTTGTCGCCATGAGGCCAGCCCAGAAGTGAGAATCCCCAGGTTTCCAAACCACTTGGGATAGCGCCTTCGAGCCAATATACTTTCTACGAAGAATAGTTTGCCAAATCCCATTCTCAGTAAGAAGCTTAAACAACCATTTACCTAGCAGAGCTGAATTCTTGACCTCCAGGTCATGAACTCCCAGTCCGCCTTGATCTTTGGGACTACAAACTACACTCCATTTAACCAGTCGATATTTCTTTTTCTCGATGTCCCCTTGCCAAAAGAATCTGGATCGATAATAATCGAGTTTATGCAGAATTCCTTTTGGCAACAGGAAGAATGATAACATATACAGTACCATATTTGTCAGTACTGAATTAATAAGAACCAATCTTCCTCCGAGGGACAACAATTTACCCTTCCAACTACTAAGGCGTTTTTGTAATCTTTCTTCCACTATTTTCCATTCAGCAATTGTAAGTCTCCGATAATGAATCGGAATACCCAAATAGCGAATAGGAAATTGGCCTTGCCCACAACCAAACAACTCTGTGTATAGAGTCATATCGTTTTGGGCCTCACCGAAACAGAACAATTCACTTTTATGGAAATTGATTTTCAATCCCGACAACTGTTCAAAAGCCGCCAAAATTAATTTCAGATTGCGAGCTTTTTCAAGATCGTGATCCATAAATAGAATTGTATCATCGGCATATTGAAGGATAGATAAACCCCCATCAACCAAATGTGGGATCACACCTTCAATCTGACCATCAGCCTTGGCCCGCTCTATGAGTATCGCCAGCATATCCGCTACAATGTTAAACAACATCGGTGATAGCGGATCCCCTTGGCGTAACCCTTTTCGTGTTTGGAAATAGTGGCCGGTGTCATCATTAACCCGGATCGCCACACTACCTCCATACACAAAATCATAAATTAGAGCACGCCACTCAGGAGAAAAACCTTTCATCCTAAGTGTCTGCTGTAAGAAAGACCACTTGACCTTATCATACGCCTTTTCGAAATCTAATTTTAAAATGACCCCATTTAGTTTCCTAGAATGCATCTCATGTACCGTCTCGTGCAACATTGCCACTCCATCAAGGATATTCCTTCCTTGCATGATAACTTACTTACTTGTGCAGATGATATCAATCCAGATACTTTTCATTTTTGAAGGTTCAGTTAGTTAGTAGTAGCGTTTTTTTCTTGTTCACATGATAGTATAGCTAGTACAGATTATAATATTTTCATGTAATTAGGACAGGGGTCAAAATCAGCAGAGGTTAACATGAATGAAACATGTGCGTGCTTCGTCAGTCGTACATCAACCTTAATCTCGGATGCATTAATGTCCACAAAAGGTGCAAACGACAGGGAAATGACCTGATCAGATTCACATCAACTGTTGGTCTGTTTGCGTTTATGCAGGCAACTGTTTATCTGAAAATGAGAGCCTGCCGAACTCATATTCAGGTTGATAAAAAAAAATTCAGGACTTGGCATGTTGACTTTAGTGTCATAGTGGAAGCCTAGATCTTATTGTTCAACGTTTGCAAATTAACAAATAAAATTTCAGATCATGCCAATCTAACACAGTTGCAGTAAAGGATATAATATGAGGTCAGAATGCATGCTTCCAAATGCAGATGATATTCCATCTGCAGTTCTGCATATCAGATACATTGTATTCCCTCCGGTCTGAAAAAATCAAGGCGGAGCAAGCGATCGCTAACGTATAACTAAGGTACGGGCTGCGTAGATTAAATTCAACCCGAGGTAGTACCTAGGTAGGAGTTGTCCTGTTCTGTTCAGGTGGCCGGTAACAGCTCATGTTCCTGTATATATGTGTAATGAGGAAACAAGGTTGTTCACCTAACTGTACTAGTTCAAAGTTAGGAGCATTTTTTCTGTACTAGAATCATGTCGTTAATTACTCCTTTGTTTGGCTCGTACGACTTTATTAGCCATTACAACTCACAAGGGGTGAAGAACACACCGAGCTGACAACAAAGACATATAGTCCGCTTGCTTTGCTTGCTTACTCGACACAACACAATGTATGTCTAGAATTTTAGTTTGTATTTTTTGGAAACTTAAAAGTGTCACAATAAAAAATGGGGTGCGGGCGCAACTAGTTGCAAATGAGAGTTTCCCCTCGGCTGCTCAGCCGCTAACTTGACATGTATGCAACAGTTTCATTCGGGGGGGGGAGGAATAGACAGGTCGAGCGACCGGGATGGGAAGAGCATAAATTTTTCATTTAAGCCATTTCCAGCGGGCCAACGCATTTTGGACGCTCAAAATTTTCACACGCGTCTGTATCCGTCGACCCGCGGATGCGAAAATGGTCATGCGTCCGTCTGCGTCGGGATGTGTCCAACGGCCCGACGCATATTGGGCGCGGGCTATTTTTTCTGAAATATCGAAAAACAGAAGAAACAAGCAAATAGCATGAACATATGACCATCATATTGGCTCAAATTGAGGTCTGAAATAAGTTCATCACATTGTGCACAAGGTACGACACAATATGTAGTTCAAAAGGTGCCCAAACAGGCCAGAAATATAGTCTAAACGGCCGCCATGGTAGTTGACAATGGCGCCGCAGATCAGTCGTCTCGCGTGCGGATTTCGGCCCGCTTCTTCATGAACCAGTCCTGGTGTCGTCGTCCATTTTGATCAAGTCGGCCAGCATGATCCTTGTGTCCTCTGCTCGGATCTTGGCCTCGGTGTTCATCCTCCTGGCCTCGGCGTCCCGCATTTTGGCATCGGTGTCTGCGTTTTTGGCCTCGACGTCCATCCTTGGGACCTCAATGACCTCTTTTGTGAGGTTGAGGTATATAGCAGCTGCGGCCTATTTTCCAGATGCTTCTTCTCATCCCTTTTGTCTAGGGCGGCTTGAGAGTCCGCCATGATCTTCTCCAAGGTATGGCTCAATGTAAGGGCTGATGCCTCCCGGGCAAGATCGGTCTTAGTAGACTTATGGCCCCGGGGACTAGGTGGACGGGCTTTCTGCCCAGGATCGTCATCTTCGCCGTCGATGACAATCGTTGTTGTCCCATTCTTGACAGCTTCATGGTAGGCCGCATAGCCAACTCTCCACTTGACGCGTCCTTCAGCTTCTCCCAGCAATGGACCATATAGAAGCCCTTCTTATGTGTCGACTTGAACTTCTCCAAGGCCCTGGTGACAAGGGATTAACTTGTCAATGCCTACGTATTGTAGACTAGGGTTTAGTTGGAAGTAGAGGGCAAGTAGATCTCGAAGGTTTCAGCCAAAAAGTACTCGACTATTAAGAAACTAGGGTTGTGTTGACAATGGATTCGATCCTCTCTTTGTCCCTCGACTCCCCCTTATATAGGAGGCGGAGCCGAGGGTACCGTGTTACACAAGATTACAGATTCCGGGAGACTCTCTGAGTTCAACCCGCAAAGTTACAAGTCTATATTTCCTAATACAACTCTAATTTTCCTTAATACTAACCGGGCTTCCGAACTTCATATTCTTCGACTCGTGCGCCTTCAGTAAACCCCGGGTACCATCTTTGGCAGGCCCATTGGGGATGCCTATGTCAGTAGCCCCCGAGATTTTGCTTAAATCGAAGAATCAGGGAAAATCTCCAACTTTATAAGCATCCAACAACTTTGTCAAGCCATCACATATCTTTAGATACACAATTATATATTGTACAGGGATAATGGTAATTGGGGCTAGTTCATCTGACGGATCAGGTACTAGTTGACTGCTCTAGTGGCAATCCGCAAAAACCTACTTTAAGATCACGTCCCTGGACATGATCTCGGGATACTAGTGTTAACTCGACAGGTGCCGCTTAAGGTCTTACCATCTGTCGAGTCTCAGTCATGTTTTATCGGGTACCTAACGCGTCCGTTAGGATTTTCTTCGTATCTTTTGATACAGAAAAAAGTAGCAAACCAACGTCAGAGACGGTGCCACGCCGCTCAGAACGGATCTGGGGTCTTACCTTCGCAAAGTTTTGCGGCATTCAGAGATTATTCGTGACTTAGGCGCTCTGAGAATATATTGTCGAGTGCTCTTTCGGCTGCTGGAATAGCACATTTTATTGAGTCAACGGATGACTTATCATGCCTTCCCGATGGGAGTATATGAAGAGTTATTTGTATAACTCGAAATATGCTCACTATACTCTTCATAATTTCATCGGGCACGCGAACAGCGTTCCCGATGGGAGTAGCCCCCGAGGCTACAGCCAAGGACTTGTACTTGGTTGTAGGCTCAACACTTTAACGCCTTATGTCACTATATTGTCATCTTTTCTTGAATTTTTATTTTTATCGGGTGCGCGACCAGTGCTCCCGATGGGAGTAGCCCCCGAGGCTATGGACAAATGCTTGCATTTGATCATAGGCTCTCGCCATTTCTAATTTATCATACCCAAAATTTCCTTTTTCAAAAGTAGCCCCCGAGCATTTGATCAAAAACTTGTATTTGACCAAAGGCTCTCGAGATTATCAGTAATCCTTTACTGTCGCCAATTTCCATAACATCACTACCGAGATTTTCCATTTGGTAAGGTGACATCAGTGCTGACGATAGCCACGACCACTGTATCGGGAAGACGCGATTGCTGTCCTTTCACTGACCTGCGGGCCCAAAATCCATGACACGTTGACACGTTATGCTAGTGGGGGACACACGTCCTCAAATTTTTCTGGCGCACGCGCTGTAGCGCCTGTTTAGTTCCATCATAGTAAAAATACCATTTTACCCATTGGGCCACGTGTAAATCATCAAGCCCATTCGTAGATCATCCAACGGTGCGACGTTTTGACTGAACCTGCTATAAATAGCCATCGTCTTCCTCCGTCAATCCCCTTCGCTGCACCGTACTCCAATCTGCTTTGCCAAAATCCCCTTTGCAATCACACAAGCTCCAGCATCCACACAATCTGCTTTGCCTATGTCACCTAGGTACCTGCAATTGGTAAAAGTCTGGATCGTGGTTTGCTAATGCTAAGTACATAGATGGAATGATGATGCTCGTTTCTTTACCACTCCAAGCACGCTCATGCCGCTCTGGGAGTGGGAAACAACATGATCGACGGCGACAGTCTCTTGTTTGATGTAGTTTTATATTTTTCTAATGGACTCTTCTGTGCGATCGCTTTTCATCTCGTAGGGCGCGTGACGTTTTCTCTCTTCGTACTCTTGGACCACCTTGGCCCAGACGACTTTCCCTTTTGCTGGGCACCATTTATGCAGTCATGGCTGGTCGCGAGCCACGAATCGCACACACATTTGTCCTCGTCGTTGTTGAAGCCACTGCTCCTGGCTCCCCCTTCTTCTTGCTAGCATCATCCCTGGTCAGGACAAACCATGTTGGCGCCTCCTCATTGGCATCGACGCAGATGGTTCTTGCTTGCGTGGGCTGGGTGGAGAACAGCCGTTCGCCATCGATGTCCACCCCATCATGCATCTGTGGCCATTGATCCTGCATCCCTGTCCCGACGCCGCCTTCGGCGACGAAGCCACCACTGAAGATCTGATACGTCTCCGACGTATCGATAATTTCTTATGTTCCATGCCACATTATTGATGATATCTACATGTTTTAGGCACACTTTATGTCATATTCGTGCATTTTCTGGAACTAACCTATTAACAAGATGCCGAAGTGCCGATTGCTGTTTTACGCTATTTTTGGTTTCAGAAATCCTAGTAACGAAATATTCTCGGAATCGGACGAAATCAACGCCCGGGTTCCTATTTTGCCCGGAAGCATCCAGAACACACGAGAGCCGCCAGAGGAGGGCCCTGTGGGCCCCAGACGACAGGGTGGCGCGGCCAGGGCCTGGGCCGCGCCCCCCTATGGTGTCGTCGCCCCTTCGACCCTCTGACGCCGCCTCTTCGCCTATATAAAGGTCCCAGACCTAAAACTTCGAGACGAAAAAGCCACGGTACGAGAAACCTTCCAGAGCCGCCGCCATCGCGAAGCCAAGATCTGGGGGACAGGAGTCTCTGTTCCGGCACGCCGCCGGGGCGGGGAAGTGCCCCGGAAGGCTTCTCCATCGACACCACCGCCATCTTCATCAACGCTGCTTGTCTCCCATGAGGAGGGAGTAGTTCTCCATCGAGGCTCGGGGCTGTACCGGTAGCTATGTGGTTCATCTCTCTCCTATGTACTTCAATACAATAATCTCATGAGCTGCCTTACATGATTGAGATTCATATGATGATGCTTGTAATCTAGATGTCGTTATGCTAGTCAAGTGAATTTTACTTATGTGATCTCCGGAGACTCCTTGTCCCACGTGTGTAAAGGTGACAGTGTGTGCACCGTGTGGGTCTCTTAGGCTATATTTCACGGAATACTTATTCACTGTTATGAATGGCGTAGTGAAGTGCTTATTTATATCTCTTTATGATTGCAATGTGTTTTGTATCACAATTTATCTATGTGCTACTCTAGTGATGTTATTAAAGTAGTTTTATTCCTCCTGCACGGTGTAATGGTGACGGTGTGTGCATCCGTGTTAGTACTTGGCGTAGGCTATGATTATGATCTCTTGTAGATTATGAAGTTAACTATTGCTATGATGGTATTGATGTGATCTATTCCTCCTACATAGTGTGAAGGTGACAGTGTGCATTTTGTGTTAGTACTTGGTTTAGTCGTGTTGATCTTTCATGCACTCTAAGGTTATTTAAATATGAACATTGAATTGTGGAGCTTGTTAACTCCGGCATTGAGGGTTCGTGTAATCCTACGCAATGTGTTCATCATCCAACAAAAGAGTGTAGAGTATGCATTTATCTATTATGTTATGTGATCAAAGTTGAGAGTGTCCACTAGTGAAAGTCTATTCCCTAGGCCTTGTTCCTAAATACTGCTATCGCTGCTTGTTTACTGTTTTCTTTGCGTTACTACTGCTACCATATTACCACCATCAACTACACGCCAGCAAGCTATTTTCACGGTGCCGTTACTACTTGCTCATATTCATTCATACCACCTGTATTTCACTATCTCTTCGCCGAACTAGTGCACCTATTAGGTGTGTTGGGGACACAAGAGACTTCTTGCTTTGTGGTTGCGGGGTTGCATGAGAGGGATATCTTTGACCTCTTCCTCCCTGAGATCGATAAACCTTGGGTGATCCACTTAAGGGAAACTTGCTGCTGTTCTACAAACCTCTGCTCTTGGAGGCCCAACATTGTCTACAAGAATAGAAGCTCCCGTAGACATCAAGCTATTTTCTGGCGCCGTTGCTGCGGAGGAAAGGTAAAAGGTACTCACACTCCGGATCTCGGCTACTAAGCTATTTTCGCCGTTGTAAGTACTCGAAGCTATTTCCTTTAGATCCTGCAATTGCATCTTTTTGTTTCTTGTTTACACTAGTTTGGCATAATGGACAAAAATGAGCTTCTTGTTCTATTTCCTGATTTAAGACATGGATTGTTTGATGCGAAAATTAAAAAACCTATGAAATCTTATTTGCATGCTGGTAGTAATATTAGTATGAACGCTTTGAACACCATTGTTGATAATGATATAGAAAGTTCTAAGCTTGGGGAAGCTGGTTTTCATGATCTTTTTAGTCCCCCAAGCATTGAGGAGAAAATTTTCTTTGATGATACTTTGCCTCCTATTTATGATGATTATAATGATAGTGGTCTTTTGGTGCCACCTACTATGGAGAGTAAATTTTGTTGTGATTATACTATGCCTCCTACACTTGATGAGAATAATAATGATAGCTACTTTGTTGAATTTGCTCCCACTATTACTAATAAAATTGATTATGCTTATGTGGAGAGTAATAATTTTATGCATGAGACTCATGATAAGAATGCTTTATGTGATAGTTATATTGTTGAGTTTGCTCATGATGCTACTGAAAGTTATTATGAGAGAGGAAAATATGGTTGTAGAAATTTTCATGTTACTAAAACACCTCTCTATGTGCTGAAATTTTTGAAGCTACACTTGTTTTATCTTCCTATGCTTGTTACTTTGCTCTTCATGAACTTGTTTACTTACAAGATTCTTATGCATAGGAAGCATGTTAGACTTAAATTTGTTTTGAATTTGCCTCTTGATGCTCTCTTTTGCTTCAACTACTATTTCTTGCGAGTGCATCATTAAAGCTATCTGAGCCCATCTTAATGGCTATAAAGAAAGAACTTCTTGGGAGATAACCCATGTGTTATTTTGCTACAGTACTTGTTTTATATTTGTGTCTTGGAAGTTGTTTACTACTGTAGCAACCTCTCCTTATCTTAGTTTTGTGTTTTGTTGTGCCAAGTAAAGTCTTTGATAGTAAAGTGAATACTAGATTTGGATTACTGCGCAGAAACAGATTTCTTTCTGTCACGAATCTGGGCCTAATTCTCTGTAGGTAACTCAGAAAATTATGCCAATTTACGTGAGTGATCCTCAGATATGTACGCAACTTTCATTCAATTTGGGCATTTTCATTTGAGCAAGTCTGGTGCCTCAATAAAATCCATCTTTACGGACTGTTCCGTTTTGACAGATTCTGCCTTTTATTTCGCATTGCCTCTTTTGCTATGTTGGATGAATTTCTTTGATCCATTAATATCCAGTAGCTTTATGCAATGTACAGAAGTGTTAAGAATGATTGTGTCACCTCTGAACATGTTAATTTTTATTGTGCACTAACCCTCTAATGAGTTGTTTCGAGTTTGGTGTGGAGGAAGTTTTCAAGGATCAAGAGAGGAGTATGATACAATATGATCAAGGAGAGTGAAAGCTCTAAGCTTGGGGATGCCCCGGTGGTTCACCCCTGCATATTCTAAGAAGACTCAAGCGTCTAAGCTTGGGGATGCCCAAGGCATCCCCTTCTTCATCGACAACATTATCGAGTTCCTCCCCCGAAACTATATTTTTATTCGGCCACATCTTATGTACTTTGCTTGGAGCGTCGGTTTGTTTTTGTTTTTGTTTTGTTTGAATAAAATGGATCCTAGCATTCACTTTGTGGGAGAGAGACACGCTCCGCTGTAGCATATGGACAAGTATGTCCTTAGGCTTTACTCATAGTATTCATGGCGAAGTTTCTTCTTCGTTAAATTGTTATATGGTTGGAATCGGGAAATGCTACATGTAGTAATTGATAAAATGTCTTGGATAATTTGATACTTGGCAATTGTTGTGCTCATGTTTAAGCTCTTGCATCATATACTTTGCACCTATTAATGAAGAAATACATAGAGCTTGCTAAAATTTGCTTTGCATATTTGGTCTCTCTAAAGTCTAGATAATTTCTAGTATTGAGTTTTAAACAACAAGGAAGACGGTGTAGAGTCTTATAATGTTTACAATATGTCTTTTATGTGAGTTTTGCTGCACCGTTCATCCTTGTGTTTGTTTCAAATAACCTTGCTAGCCTAAACCTTGTATCGAGAGGGAATACTTCTCATGCATCCAAAATCCTTGAGCCAACCACTATGCCACTTGTGTCCACCATACCTACCTACTGCATGGTATTTATCCGCCATTCCAAAGTAAATTGCTTGAGTGCTACCTTTAAAATTCCATCATTCACCTTTGCAATATATAGCTCATGGGACAAATAGCTTAAAAACTATTGTGGTATTGAATATGTACTTATGCACTTTATCTCTTATTAAGTTGCTTGTTGTACGATAACCATGTTTCTGGGGACGCCATCAACTATTCTTTGTTGAATATCATGTGAGTTGCTATGCATGTCCGTCTTGTCTGAAGTAAGAGAGATCTACCACCTTAATGGTTGGAGCATGCATATTATTAGAGAAGAACATTGGGCCGCTAACTAAAGCCATGATTCATGGTGGAAGTTTCAGTTTTGGACATATATCCTCAATCTCATATGAGAACACTAATTGTTGCCACATGCTTATGCATTAAAGAGGAGTCCATTATCCGTTGTCCATGTTGTCCCGGTATGGATGTCTAAGTTGAGAATAATCAAAAGCGAGAAATCCAAAATGCGAGCTTTCTCCTTAGACCTTTGTACAGAGCGGCATGGAGGTACCCCATTGTGACACTTGGTTAAAACATGTGTATTGCAATGATCCGGTAGTCCAAGCTAATTAGGACAAGGTGCGGGCACTATTAGTATACTATGCATGAGGCTTGCAACTTGTAAGATATAATTTACATAACTCATATGCTTTATTACTACCGTTGACAAAATTGTTTCATGTTTTCAAAATAAAAGCTCTAGCACAAATATAGCAATCGATGCTTTCCTCTTTGAAGGACCATTCTTTTTACTTTTATGTTGAGTCAGTTCACCTATTTCTCTCCATCTCAAGAAGCAAACACTTGTGTGAACTGTGCATTGATTTCTACATACTTGCATATTGCACTTATTATATTACTCTATGTTGACAATATCCATGAGATATACATGTTACAAGTTGAAAGCAACCGCTGAAACTTAATCTTCCTATGTGTTGCTTCAATACCTTTACTTTGATTTATTGCATTATGAGTTAACTCTTATGCAAGACTTATTGATGCTTGTCTTGAAGTACTATTCATGAAAAGTCTTTGCTATATGATTCAGTTGTTTACTCATGTCATTACCATTGTTTGATCGCTCCATTCATTACATATGTTTACAATATGATCAAGTTTATGATGGCATGTCACTCTAGAAATTATCTTTGTTTATCGTTTACCTGCTCGGGACGAGCAGAAACTAAGCTTGGGGATGCTGATACGTCTCCGACGTATCGATAATTTCTTATGTTCCATGCCACATTATTGATGATATCTACATGTTTTAGGCACACTTTATGTCATATTCGTGCATTTTCTGGAACTAACCTATTAACAAGATGCCGAAGTGCCGGTGCTTTGTTTTTGGTTTCGAAATCCTAGTAACGAAATATTCTCGGAATCGGACGAAATCAACGCCCGGGTTCCTATTTTGCCCGGAAGCATCCAGAACACACGAGAGCCGCCGGAGGAGGCCCTGTGGGCCCCAGACGATAGGGTGGCGCGGCCAGGGCCTGGGCCGCGCCCCCCTATGGTGTCGTCGCCCCTTCGACCCTCTGAGGCCGCCTCTTCGCCTATATAAAGGTCCCAGACCTAAAACTTCGAGACGAAAAAGCCATGGTACGAGAAACCTTCCAGAGCCGCCGCCATTGCGAAGCCAAGATCTGGGGGACAGGAGTCTCTGTTCCGGCACGCCGCCGGGGCGGGGAAGTGCCCCCGGAAGGCTTCTCCATCGACACCACCGCCATCTTCATCAACGCTGCTTGTCTCCCATGAGGAGGGAGTAGTTCTCCATCGAGGCTCGGGGCTGTACCGGTAGCTATGTGGTTCATCTCTCTCCTATGTACTTCAATACAATAATCTCATGAGCTGCCTTACATGATTGAGATTCATATGATGATGCTTGTAATCTAGATGTCGTTATGCTAGTCAAGTGAATTTTACTTATGTGATCTCAGGAGACTCCTTGTCCCACGTGTGTAAAGGTGACAGTGTGTGCACCGTGTGGGTCTCTTAGGCTATATTTCACAGAATACTTATTCAACTGTTATGAATGGCGTAGTGAAGTGCTTATTTATATCTCTTTATGATTGCAATGTGTTTTGTATCACAATTTATCTATGTGCTACTCTAGTGATGTTATTAAAGTAGTTTTATTCCTCCTGCACGGTGTAATGGTGACGGTGTGTGCATCCGTGTTAGTACTTGGCGTAGGCTATGATTATGATCTCTTGTAGATTATGAAGTTAACTATTGCTATGATGGTATTGATGTGATCTATTCCTCCTACATAGTGTGAAGGTGACGAGTGTGCATCTTTGTGTTAGTACTTGGTTTAGTCGTGTTGATCTTTCATGCATTCTAAGGTTATTTAAATATGAACATTGAATTGTGGAGCTTGTTAACTCCGGCATTGAGGGTTCGTGTAATCCTACGCAATGTGTTCATCATCCAACAAAAGAGTGTAGAGTATGCATTTATCTATTCCGTTATGTGATCAAAGTTGAGAGTGTCCACTAGTGAAAGTCTATTCCCTAGGCCTTGTTCCTAAATACTGCTATCGCTTGCTTGTTTACTTTTTCTTTGCGTTACTACTGCTACCATATTACCACCATCAACTACACGCCAGCAAGCTATTTTACGAGTGCCAGTTACTACTTGCTCATATTCATTCATACCACACTGTATTTCACTATCTCTTCGCCGAACTAGTGCACCTATTAGGTGTGTTGGGGACACAAGAGACTTCTTGCTTTGTGGTTGCGGGGTTGCATGAGAGGGATATCTTTGACCTCTTCCTCCTCGAGATCGATAAACCTTGGGTGATCCACTTAAGGGAAACTTGCTGCTGTTCTACAAACCTCTGCTCTTGGAGGCCCAACACTGTCTACAAGAATAGAAGCTCCCGTAGACATCAAGATCCACTAGTAACATATGGGTCTTCAATGATGGTATGATACTGACGATTGATAAATCCGTCAGCGATTGTCTTTTTCTATGACGATATGGCGTTTTCGCGTCACATATGGCGATTTGGGCCGCTCGGCCCAAAAAATTAGTGACGGACGAGTTCTAAACATCAATGATTGTGCAGAAATGAGCGTCGCGGGTGGTGGACGGCCCGAACTGCTGAGTCAGCAGGGGGCGTCACAACAACTGGGCTTCGGGCCGGTGGACACACCTGACCCACACTCTGCACGCTTCTGTTCACGTACTTTTCTGTCTACCCGCACAACAGTCCAAGGCCTGCAGCACTGGGATCCATATTTTTAAGGGGAGACAACCACTGTCTGCACACATGTACCTGGCCTAAAAAACTCGGGCCCGCATGTCAGGTGCCGACACGACCCACCTGCGTGGGGCCGCCCATTCCGACAGCCTCCAGGCATGCGAAGTGGCCTAGAACTGTTAGTACCACCAACATGGGTTTCACATGTCAGTTGCCATGCCAATTCTTTTTGCGCACGTGCCAGCACAAGTGTCTGTCTGCCGTCAATTCTGGACGCATGGCCCCGCAGGTCAGAGCTTGCTGGGACCCTTCTCTGAGAGTTTTGGTCGGTTCAGCATGCCAGAGATCTGTGGGGGGCGCATTTCAGAGCCTGCTTGGACCCTTCTCTGAGAGTTTTGGTGGGTCCGGCATGCCAGAGATCGGTGGGGGCAGCATGTCAGAGCCTGGTGGGACTCCTCTCTGAGAGTTTTGGTAGGTCCGGTATGCCAAAGATCTGTGGGGGGGCGCATGTCAGAGCCAGGTGGGACCCACGTATGACACTTTTAGTGGGTACGGCACGCCAGAGATCTGTGGGGTCACATGTTAGAGCATGGTGGGTCCCGGCACGCCCGAGCTTGGTGGGGCCAACATGCCAGAGTGTGGAGCCAATATGTCAGAACTTGTGGGGCCGTATGTCAGAGCTTGGTGGGTCCCTTAAAGCTCGATCTACTGCAGCTGGATTACACCACGAGATTTTCTTTGTGGCAAGTGAAGATGAGGGCGATCCTCGCCCAAACTTCTGATCTGGATGGAGCTCTTGATGGATTTGGCAAGAAAGATGCCAAGACCTGGACCGACGATGAAAAGAGGAAAGACCGCAAGGCTTTGTCTTTAATTCAGCTTCATCTATCCAATAATATCTTGCAGTAAGTGCTAGCTGAGAAAACTGTAGCACGCTGTGGTTGAAACTGGAATCGATCTGCATGTCCAAAGATCTAACCAGTAAGATGCACATGAAGATGAAGTTGTTCTCGCACAAGTTGCAAGAAGGTGCATCAATGATGAACCATCTATCGATCTTTAGAGAGATCGTTTGTGATCTACTGCCCATGGAGGTAAATTATCTCTCGCTCTTATTCTGTTAGTCTCATTGCCTAATTCTTTTGCGAATTTCTGATACACCTTGTTATACAGTCGTGATGAACTAACCCTTGCTGAAGTTTATGAGACCCTTCAGCAGAGAAAAAAGATGAAATCTATGGTGCACGTAGAGGGTTTGTCATCTAAGGCAGAAGCACTGCAGGTCCGAGGCAGGACCGAGCACAGTAACAACAACTACAACAGAGATAAGAGCAAGACCGACAGAGGTCGCTCAAAGTCCAATGGACGAGACATTAAGTTCTGCAAGAATTGTAAGAAAATTAACCACAATATTGATGATTGCTGGAAGTTGCAGAACATGGATAAAAGAAACGTACTTACCAACCGAAAAAACAAATCTGATGGTGATGGTAAGGCTTCTTTTATTTCCAGTGATAGTTCTGATGGTGATTGCCTAGTTGTGTTTGTTGGTTGTGTTTCTGGTAATGATGAGTTGATACTTGATTCTGCATGCTCGTTTCATATTTGCTGTAACAAAGACTGGTTCAATTCTTATGAGTTTCTGCAGAGTAGAGATGTTGTGCGTATGGGAGATAACAACCCACGTGAGATCATGGGCATTGGCTCTGTTCAGATCAAGATGCATGATGTCATGACATGCACACTGACAGATGTGAGGCACATACGTGGCATGGCCAGAAATCTGATCTCTCTCAGTACCCTTGATGTTGATGGGTACAAACACTACGGTTCTCGCGGAGTTCTGGAGGTATCAAAAGGTTCTTTCGTTCACATGATTGGTAATATGAATTCTGCTAAATTATATGTTTTTAGATGTAGCAATTTGTCTGGTATTGCTGCTGCTGTTATTCCTGATGAACCTGGTAAAACTAATCTGTGGCATATGCGTCTTAGTCAGATGAGTGAACATGGCATGGTAGAATTGCACAGGAGAGATCTGCTATATGGCTGCAATTTGAGTAAGTTTGAGTTTTGTGATCACTGCATTTTTGGTAAGCATAAAAGAGTTAAATTCAATGCTTTCATTCATATCACTAAAGGGAGTTTAGATTATGTGCATGCTGATATGTGGGGATCTTCCCGCAAGACTTCTCTTGGTGGTGCAAATTACATGCTTATCATCATAGATGATTACTCCAAAAAAATGTGGCCTTTCTTTCTGAAACATAAATCCGATGTGTTTGATGCTTTTAGAAAGTGGAAAATTATGGTAGAGAAGCAAGCATAAAAGAAAGTTAAATTGCTTCGTACTAACAATGGAGTGAAGTTTTGTTCTATTGTTTTCAATTATTATTGTAGCGACAAAGGCATTGTCAGGCACCACACCATCCCATACACTCCTCAGCAGAAATGATGTGGCGGAGAGGATGAATAGAACCATCATCTCCAAGGCTCGCTGCATGTTGTCCAATGCGGGTACGCATAGATGTTTTTGGGCTAAAGCAGCCTCCACTGCTTGTTACTTGATAAACATGTCACCTTGCATTCCGCTTGATAAGAAAACTCCTATTGAGGTATGGTCTGGTTCACCTGCTGATTATTCATAGTTGAGAGTTTTCGGTTGCACTGCTTATGCACATGTTGATAATGGAAAGATAGAGCACAGGGTTGTTAAGTGTGTGTTTCTTGGTTATGGTTCAGGAGTTAAGGCATATAAGTTATGGAATGCTGAAACTAAGAAAGTTTTGCATAGCAAGAATGTTGTCTTTAATGAGGCTGCCATGTTTTATAAGATTTCATCTAGAGATGTTTCTGATGCTATTGATTTTTCTAATGTTTCTCATGATGAGCAACATGGGATTAGCATGCAGGTGGAGCACGTGGAGGAGAAACAAAATGATGTTACTGAAAATGATAACACTGTTGTTCAGCACTCACCACCTGTTTTGCAGCAAACAAATAGTTTCATTGCTACTGATAGACCGAGGCTTAACAAAGGTCCACGTCCTCATTTAATTGAGGAGTGTAACCTTGTTCATTATGCTTTGAGTTGTGTTGAACAGGTGGAGCATGATACTGAATTTGGTACATATGCTGAGGCCGTTGCATCTGTTGACCACGTGAAGTGGATATCTGCCATGCAAGAGGAGATGTAATCGCTTGACAAGAATGACACATGGGATGTTGTGCGGTTGCCTAAACAAAAGAAGGTTGTCCGCTGTAAGTGGATATTTAAGGAAGGAAGGTTTCTCTCCTAATGAACCTCCGAGGTTTAAGGCAAGGTTAGTAGCAAATGGGTTCAGCCAAATCCAGGTATTGATTGTAATGATGTATTATCTCCAGTTTTGAATCATAGTTTCATTCGTGCATTCTTTGGTATTGTGGCTATGCATGATCTTGAGCTTGAGAAGTTAGATGTGAAGACTACTTTTCTGCATGGAGAACTTGAGGAGGAGATATACATGGACCAGTCTAAAGGTTTTTGTTGTGTCTGGTAAGGATGATCTTGTTTGCAAGTTGAAGAGGTCCCTTTATGATCTGAAACAGTCTCCAAGATAGTGGTATAAAAGGTTTGATTCATTTATGCTTGTACATGAGTTTAAGAGATCGCAGTATGATAGTTGTGTTTATATCAAGTTTGTTAATGGATCACCAATATACTTGCTGTTATATGTTGATGATATGTTGATTGCTGCCAAGAGCAAGAAAGAGATCGCTAATTTAAAGTCATAATTAAGTAGTGAGTTTGAGATAAAGGATCTTGGCGCTGCTAATAAAATACTAGGTATGGAAATTAAAAGAGACATAAAATCTAGTGTGTTATTTCTTAGTTAACAAAATTACATTCAAAAAGTTCTTCATCGTTTTAATATGCATGATGCAAAGTATGTTAGTACACCAGTTGCTCCTCACTTTAAATTGTCGACATTGCAATATCCTACGACCGATGGAGATATTGAGTACATGACACGATTTCCATATTCTAGTGCTGTTGGTTTCTTGATGTATGCTATGGTTTGTTCTCGCCCTGATTTGTCATATGCTATTAGTTTGGTCAGTCAATACATCGCTAATCCTGGTAAAGAACATTGGAAAGTTGTTTAGCGGATTTTCAAGTATCTTCGTGGCACATCCAAAGCTTGCTCGAAGTTTGGCAAGACCGGTGAGGGACTCGCAGGTTATATGGATTCAAATTTTGCTGTCAACTTGGATAAGAGAAGATCCCTCACATGTTATATGTTCACTGTTGGTGGATGTGTTGTGAGTTGAAAGGCAATGTTACAACTTGTTGTTGCCCAATCTACAACCGAAGCAGAATATATGGCTATTACTGAAGCTTGCAAAGAGTCTTTTTAGTTGAAAGGTTTGTATGCTGAGCTTTGTGGAGATGATTCTTGCATTAACTTGTTTTGTGACAGTCAAAGTGCAACATACCTTACTAAAGATCAAATGTTTCATGAGAGGACAAAGAACATTGATGTCAAGTACCATTATGTTCGCGACATTGTTGCACAAGATAAATTGAAGGTATGCAAGATAAGTACTCATGATAATCCTGCTGATATGATGATAAAACCAGTTCCCATTGCCAAGTTTGAGCTTTGCTCGAGCTTGGTTGGTATAACTGTTTAGCCCAAGTGGCTATGGGCGCTAGCAAGTGTTTTCTTTGTTGTTCAGGAGATTGTTGAAGTTCATGCTATAAGATGAAATTTGTCTTTATCTGGAGTTTGTTATATTGAGATCCAAATTCATATACTAAAGGGAGGCTAACTTCTGGCCTACGTCGTGCCCAGCAGGGACGCCTGCAAAGGAGCGCGGTACGGATCGTTACCACCGCCTATATATACATCTTGTAAGCCGCTGGCTAGGGTTTATCAGAATATAAGATAACCCACGGCGTTTGTAAACACTCCCGATATAGTAAAATTTTGCTTACTAGCGTCCGTGGTTTTTTTCCCTCTGTGTTGGAGGGATTTTCCACGTTAAAATTTTATGTCTCTGTTGCGTTTTCCTTATCGTTCTTCGTTATTTGTTTGTCGTATTTATAATATTTAACAAAAAAAAAGAGCGGGGAAGAAAAAAACACAATCGTCTCTCACACATCGGTGACACATAATCAATGGATGCTTCAAGAAGAACAACAATACAAGATAAATTGTGCATATGTAAACTAGATCTGTTTGTATGAATGATATGAATCACTATTGTGCATGCAATATGTCTGTACGAAGCTAAGAATCAGTATTGTGCATCCAATCTGTTTGTTCGAAGCTTTGTAAACTAGTTTTTATTTTATTTCAAAAACTATGTTTGTTGCGAGCTGCAGTAGACGCAGAACACCGTTGCGTAATCTATTAGTATCAGAATTATAGTGGCATTGCCAAAGAACGCCACTTGTTAAGTGGTGTTATTTCAGTGGCGTGGCAAACGAGCGCCACTTAAGGCGTTTTTGCCATCCCACTACTGGCCCATGATCTTCCTCATTTTCTTGGTCCTCGCTGAAGTGTCTCTATTCGTCTCGGGTTGCATATGTGAAGCTAGTTTTGGTGGAGATTCCGACATATCTTCAAGGGTGTGTGCTGGCGACATTCATGCTCTTAAACTGTTCGGGACGATGACTTCAAGCGACTATTTGCATCTATCTATTTTGAGTGATGCTATACACACGACAAATTTCATCCGATTTTTGTACGATCCAACTCATCACACGCAGGCAAAGAGCGGTTTGGCTTTGGGCTGAAACTCTGACTTGGGATCGGGAAGAAAAGACCTGGTCTATTCTCCCATCAAAATAGGTGTAAACGTACCTGTTTATTTAAATTTAAAAAAATTGTTATTTAAAGTTCTTTGAAAATACAAAATAAATATTTACATGTATCTTACACGTGCCAATTCCCCAGAAAACATATGATTGTATCTGACTTATATAAAACTGAAAAAATATAGAAATGACACTATAAGGATTGGATTTACACTTGAGAACTGGCACGAGTAAGTATTACAGGCAAACAAATTAATTCAATTTTTTTTTAAACTTATAATATGTAAATGAACCGTGGCTCTCAGAGTGTCATCCTGCTTTTGCCTCGGTCCCGCCGGTCATTGATTAAAAAAACTAGTTAGGGTGGATGTACAAAATAAATATTTACATGCATCGAGCAGCCTCCTGTGTCGATGTGGAAAGAGGGCCCGATACTGTCAAGGATCCGACGCGAGTCCCAAACCTCGAGCTCCTGATGCGCGTGCGGCGCTGGAAACTGGCCGTGTACTCGTCCTCATCCAACTCTTCCTCATCAGAGTCGGCGCAATCGGCGCCTTCTTCGTCGCACCACGCCGCGCCCTACACCGTGCCTAAGCGCGAGGTGAAGGAGGAGCCGGAGTTCGCGACGCCGCCCGTAAATCCGAGGCGCGGCGGCAACATCGTTAGCCGGCAGTAGCACAGACACGCCGGCGGTGCCCTCCTCCTCATCCCAAAGCCGGAGGTGAAGGAGGAGCAGGACAACGAGGCAGTCGGGAAGGCGGTGCTGTTGGCGGAGTACGAGCGGCAGCATCGTCTCATCGCAAGCAGCGATGATCCCGAGGACTGCCCTGGCTTGCGAGCGGTGTGCTTGGCGTCGTTGAACGACAAGGACGTCTGGAGGGGCGACCTCGACGCGGCGATCACCATGTCCATCTACGACTCTGGGAAGCCACTCGTGGACCTCATCGACGACGGCGAGGCTGGGCCAAGCGGTGTGGTGAAGGACGAGCCCGTCGACGAGCCTGACAAGCGCGGCAAGCAGGACATCGTTGTCGATGACACGTACAACTTCCACCAGTACTACGACGCCTCTGGCCACCGCAAGTACTACTAGATTAGGGTTTAGCTTAAATTTTATCAAATTTTGTTCGAATCTATGTAATATATAGCAAATATGAATGAATTCGCTTAAGTTTTAAATATCTAAAATTTTATTTGGGGACGCGGCTGGGGAGCGACGTGCCCCAAACACGACACGAAGGAAACACGTCCCCAAACGATAAATCCGACGTCGGACGCTGTTGGAGATATATGTTTTGGAGCCAATGGTATTTTTACGGCTCGGCAGTACTGCGGTTTAGATATTAGCTGAACTTGTGCACTGGGAAGAGAAATAATTAACACCAAGAGAAACGAGTATCGTACACAGATCGGACAAGATTTATCGTGTGTGAAGCACTTTCGATCTATTTTTAGCAGACTTGTACTCCCTCCTGCTCAAAATATGTTGCATATAAGGTTTGATCAAAGTCAAACTTCGTAAAATTTTATCATCTATATTGATAAAAATATAAACATATAGAACAAAAGAATAATATTTTTAGAATGGTTATGAAATATATTTTTATATTATATGCATTCGTTATAGTAGATCTTTATATTATTATCTATATTTTTATTTACAATTTGCACAGTTTCATTTACACGAAAAAATTATGCGCAACGTAAAATGGACAGGAAAAGTAGCAGCTAGTCGTGTTCTTTATTTTTCCAGCTGTAATTTTTCTTTTTGCGAATAGGATATTGGCATTTGAAGAAACAGCGAACAATACAAAACACCCCAAGAAAAACGAAAATTACGATGAGATTCTTGAGAAGCCCTTCATTTTCAACCTCCAGACCGTGTCGACGGCGCACCGCCGCTGCCGCTGCTCCCTGAGTCGGCTTGACGTTGTTGGTTGCGGACGGGAAGTCATCGAACGAGTCAAGAAGACCACATCCGTTCCGAAGACGAAGAAGAAGGATGAACTGCTGCTGAAGCTCCTTGACGATCCGAAGATCCCCACGGCCAGACGAAAACCTCGAAGAAGACTCCACACCCACAAGCCTCTCGACGTTACCACCGAGATGAGGTTGAAGCCGGGGAGACCTTATTACACGAGGTGGCGCCACCACCCACCTGAGTGTTGCCCCTACAAACTTTAACCCTAAAAACGGATAACAGGGCCCACAAAACAGGGGATGGAGCCCTCCGCCGACGAGGGCCGCGATCCACCGCACCCCCATGGCCCGAAGGCCATAGAGGCGGGGCAGATCGGTGACGGCGCCGGCAGGAGACGAGGAAGAACTAGATCGCTACAGGTCTGAACCGGTTTTTTTTTTCTTTGCCCTATGTGTTGTTATTATAAGCTAGTAACTCCATAATTGTTCCCCCGTGTGCTCTGACCATTGAAGACTTCATTAATTTAAAGCCGAGTTGTATGAGCCTTTTGTTCCTCTCAACTAAGACATAGTACATACTGATTATCCATTCCTCGGCCCTAAATACTAAGATGGATTTAGATAAAATGTAGGCTAAAATATATCTAGATTCATTAAGCCCGCGACAAATATTTAGAGACATAGGGAGTAATTCATGTTGCAAGATAGTATTCATTGTTTGTAGAATGAGAACTTTCATAAATTAGAGGAGTTTATAATGGAAATATTTTCGTTGATTAATTTATTATTGATCTTGCGGTAATAATAGAAGTTTGAGTAGGAGCCCAAGGACCCGGGCTGCAAACGGTACGTGCCTCTCGATCTTTGCAATGGTAGTAAGGCATTTACATTCTGTCATTGCTAGTCCCTTCTTGAGCACAATCCAAAATGGAAGTTGAGGGAGCGCCACCACCGAGGCATAAGCTTATCGAGTTGGAGGATGTGGAAGAGGATGATGTGCTTGAGACCAAGAAGAACAAGAAGAGGCTAGATGGAACATAGATGGCCAACGACAAGATCAAGAAACAAGGAGAGGCCGCAACATTGGTTCTCGAGATCGATGTTATGGTCAAATCCAAAGAAAAGTTGGTGATGAAAACTTCGGAGGCAAAGAAGAAGATGATGGAGACGAAGAACAAGGAGAAGGAGGCAAAATGAAGCATGCTCCGGGAGGAAGCAAAATGCAAGGCCGGCATCGAGGAGAGGAGATCACACGTCGAGGGGAACCGGGCCATGGCGGAGCTCATCGCGGCGGAGAATGCGACTATGATGATGAACCCGACTGAGATGGATGAATCCCGTCTTGAGTGGTGGAATCATGCGAAGACGGAGATCTTGAAGCGAAGGAGGGAAGCTGCACGCGCTGCCATGGCTGCCATGAATGCCCGAGGTGCTGATGCTACCGGCGAGTGGTGGCGGCCATATCGATGCGCCGGCAACCGACGGTGATGCTCGATCATTCTCCTCCTTGATGATGTGATGTTTGATCCTCTTTTGGTGCCATGTTTCATGTATGATTGAGTAATTTGAATAATCTATTTGCATGATTATGTTGCTACATTTGAAAATTATCGGATGATTTGCAAAAACCTTTGTTTTCGGTTTTTGTTTGCGTGTTGGAAAACCGTCGCGCAGCCCAGACCAATATGCTGTTATGCGGGCCGTGTTTGGCGCATCTAGATTGTGCGACGATTTTTCAGCCTACAATACATATTGCTCTAAGCACCTTACAGTATATATGATCTCACTGAAGCAATTTTTTTTTTTTTTTGCCATGGTTACGGAAAGGTACTTTACACGCCTTAAAATCTATATACTGGAGACAATCGAAGGAAAGACAGGAAAAGGATAAAAGGCATGTGTAAGGCAAAGATAAACCTTGGAAGAAGAAGAAGAGTGGGAACGAAAGTCCTAGCTACCCCCACCCAGGCACCACTATGCACGCGTGGAGGCACCAACCGCGGCAAATGAAACTGCAATGCCTCACCTCACCTCTCCCTGCACTACAGATCTGCATTGACCTCGGACCACATTTGGCCCGATGGTCGACCCTCTCCTAATCATTCTGCGCAGCACTATTCGCAGAAAACTAATTAAGGCGCTGTTTACAAGTCATTATGTATGCTGCGCATGTTACTGAATGAGCCAGTTTATATTAGTTAGCAGGCAGGCATCAATCGTGTTCCTTCTTCTGTTCACGAGTGGGACATCGACCTTTGTATCCGTGGTATCTACGTGTGGAAGGACTATTCAGACAAAAGGTGATTTGGTAATAACAAAGCATGAAGAAAAGGTGAAACCAATGTTAATTTTTCAGGGTTTACCTGCAGCTGTATGTTTCTGGAAGCCGGCCGGATCCTGAATGTACATGGCAAGAAAGGGGGCAGCAACCAGCCTGCAGCCTTGCCTCTCATCTCACTCGTCCTCCCTTCTACGGATAACCATACGTACGTCCGCGTACATGCCACACGTCCCCGCACTGCATACACGCGTAAAATGTACATCGTATATATCAGTACAATACAACCTTGTGAGCCCACTGCAACAGTTCAGTGCGGTACAACTGAAGCAAACCTTTACGATAGGATTACCAACACTGTTAGCTGTACCCTTTAGCTGAAAATAAAGCTAAGCGATCTGGCTCATCTAGATCAATTGGTACCGTTAATTAGTCCATTAGCTCGAAATAGAAGCCAAGTCATCTATACACATTTTGTATTCATTGTAGGACTCTTCTTGTCAGACTGGCACAGAGATGGGAAAATTAAGCTATTTCTTATGGGACTGAAACTGAAGGCACGCAGGAAAGAGCGCACCAGAGATCGAAGGCAAGTTGCAAACCGCCATGGCCACGGGTTGTCTTTGTTTGGTCGTAGATGGTGAGAGTAGAAACCATAAAATACACATCTCTAGATTTGATTTATATACAGGGATCTCATTTCATTTTTCGTAGTAGGAAGAAATCTGCACGGATTCAGGACCTGCTTTATAGTTTAAGACGGATCTCTCGTATAGTCATATTTCATTTTGGTGGATAAGACTTGCATTGATTCCGGACCTTCTTTCCATTAGAATATGGACTGCCGTACCTGCACTTGGTTTGGAAAATTATCTGATTTTCATAATCTCATTTGAGGAAATGGTCTCAAGTGGGATTCGAAGCCACTGCGCAACGAGATTCAACGAACGGCTAAGCAGCCACTACTTGTTAGTTTGTAATAAGAGGGTTAGGCGAGAGCTAATCATTTTCTAGTAAAGAACCCAACGTTGCAAATACGAAATTAAATAGAATCCAATCCCTTAGGAAACAAAAAGGAGAGGAGTGGCTTTCATAAGAAGAAAAGTAGAGGAACAATAAAAAAAAGGACAAACACTAGAAGATGTAATTTTAACAAAATAGAAGGGTCTCAAATGCTAATAGTTCGCCCATATTTATCAAAATAGATGTAATTCCGGAACTTCTTTCCGTTAGAATATGCCCTGCGTACCTGCTCTTGCAGTCTTGCTTTGGAAAATTATTTGATTTGAGAATTTCATTTGAAGAAAGTATTCTCAAGTTGATTTTGGCAAGTTAGAAATAGCTTGTGTCTGTTTTATTTAGGGCATGTACAATGATCTTATCTTAGTCTTATCTTAGAAATGCCACATAATATAATTGCTGAGTTGGAGGAGAGAGAAACAAAAAAAAGATCTTTGCCTTCTCTTGGCTAAGAGATCATCTCTTATAGGCTAAAGATAAGACTAAAAAATAACCCATTGTATACCATATTTGTTGTCATATCAAAAGGCATAAGATAAGACTGTCTTATCAACCATTGTACATGCCCTTAGTGGCGCTTCTGGTGAGAGATTTCCTCAATCTATCCATATTGGTTGATTCCATCAACAATGGAAATGGCACTATTGTTTCCTAGCGAGAAAGCCTGATCTTGACAATTTCTTTCCTTCCAGATATCTTACTAATTCCTTAATTAGCTTATTCTTGATCCTAATAAATGAATCCACAATTCTTTTGGATAGATGAGATTCATGGGGATACAACTGAAGAGGTAGTCATAGGTGGTAAAGCAAAGAAGGTGAATTCACATACTCCCTCCATTGCTTTTTATAATGCCTATAGATTTTTGGCATTTGTTTCAGAATATAAGGTTGTAGCTTGACTTTTTTTCAATTACCCCCTCTACCGGTCAGCTCCCACACGATATGCATGAAAAAAATCCATACAAAAGGGAAACAATTAATTGAGATTCCTAATGCATGACCCCCAACGATTCCTTAGATTTATGAATCATTATTTTTCTTTCCTAAATAGTAGAACCTGGCTGCACATATATGGAGAGTCAGAGAGATTTGTGGGATTTGTTATGTTAACTTAGGAAGTTATCGATTTCCCTCATTTTACTCTGATCTCAAATCGTTAATTCAGGGGATCTTATGTAAAGAATACTCTTGCGCTAATTTCCGTGCTAAAAAACTATAGGCACTATAGAATGGAACGGAGGGAGTGCTATAGTTGTGATGTTTCAGGTAGGCAATCTGATGAAAAAAATGCATACCCTAAAGTAAATAGTCTGGATATTTTCTAGATTTGTAACCTTCGATTCTATCGACCCCAAGGACCCCAAGTTTTGGCGGTGGGCCGTATCTTGTCTTGCACATATTTGGCTCGGTGAAGGGTTCATCTTCAATTGGCATGGTCATTTGGATGTAAGAGATCCAACCTGCTGACTACCGAGCCCTTCCATGAGTTTAGATCTCTATGTATGAATCTTTTATGAAATCCCACATTTTTTAATAATTTCCAAACTTATGCTTCCCAAAATTTTACTGGTGAGCCCTTCCATGAGTTTAGATCTCTATGTATGAATCTCTTATGAAATCCCACATTTTTTAATAATTTCCAAACTTATGCTTCCCAAACTTTTATTGGTGCTTGCAACAGGGACACTGGCTTATCACATCATTGATAGACCGGCCTTCTCCTTATTCGCTGGAAAAAGTTAGCATGGATCTTAGGAGGAAGGATTGTAGAGCTCTAGAGAAGGTCTGGAAAGGATGGCCGTCCACCAGCAGAAAGCAACAATTCAGAACACATTGGCTCTCGTTTTAAAGTTAGCTCCCATGCTTTTGTGGATAATGTTTGTAAGTGGAATGGATTGCCAAAGTCAATAGTTTCTGATACAAACTGGAGCAACATTTGGCAAGCCTTCTTCAAAGCACTGCAAGTGAAATTGAGGTTTAGCTCTGCCTATCACCCACAATTACATGACCAAATAGAACCGTGTGAATCATTGTGTGAAAATGTACTTGCGTTGCTTGGTTTTTCGACACCAAGGAAGTAGGCTTCTTGGCTACACATGGTTTAGTAGTCGTATAATACTTCGTTCCACAATTGATTTTTAAAAGAATGAAGGTGAGAATAAAATTAAAGGAAACACGCTATAGCTAACCCCGTTCTCTCCGAAAGATAGTGCTAAGAAGCTCATGTTCGAAAAGATGACGAAGGGTGAAAAAGGCTCTGCTAATAAAGTTTTGGCAGCCTCAAATAGTGATGCTGAGCTCCAAAGGCAGCGGGAGGAGTTCTTGTTATCGTTGAATCTGACGCTTTTGGGGCAGAATCTGTGATTGATTCCAACAAAAATACATGATCTCTTTTTCCGCTACATAGCCCGAACAACAGCAATATCAAGACACCCATTATAAGAAATCAGCAACTCGAATAATCATACCAAAGGAAATGTCAATCACTAGATCGAGCAATAGTAACAAATCAAGTAAGCGGTTTTTTTTCCTAACAATGCATGGAGATATTTACTTCTCCATTCGTCATGAAAATGGTAGTGGAATTCAGAGCCACTGTCCGCAACAATTCAACGAACGGCTAAGCAGCCACCACTTACAATTTTGTATTAAGAGTGTTAGGCCGGACCTAATCATTTTCCAGTAAAGAAAAGGAACCCAACGTTGCAAATACAAAATTAAATAGAGAACCCAAATCTCTTGGCAAACAAAAAGGAGAGGACTAGCTTTCAGAAGAAGAAAAGTTGAGGAACAAAAAAAAAGGAGAAACGCTAGAAGACGTAATTTTAACAAAATAGATGGGTCTCAAATGCTAATAGCACGTCCATATTTATCTACCCCTTCTTGTTGTGTCCCCGCCTTGCCCGCACTCAAGCAACCAGTCTTTGCTAGCTACCAGCTTCCTTTCGCCTACTCATGACGTCCCGGGCGCAAGCGCAACAACCACTGCCGACGCCGCCGGTTCAGAATCACCGGCGCCACCGCGCGGCCTCCTACTCGTCGTCGTCTTCCTCCTCCTCGTCCTTCTCCACGGTCTCCTCTGCTGCATCCTCGCCGTCGCCCTCCCCGCGCACCACCTCCGTCCCCTTCTCCTGGGAGCACCACCCGGGCATCCCCAAGAACCACACCTTCCTCCGCAGCGCCGCCAACCCTGCCGCCTCTCAGCCCACGCCGCTCCCGCTCCCGCCGCCACTCCGTGCACGGCCCTCTCGCCGCGGGGCTAACCGGACGGCCACAGGCTCTCCTGGCATCGTCGACCCCTTCGCCGCCGCGCTGGCGGAGTGCACCAGGGAGCGCGCCAACGCCATCGACATCGACGCGCTGTTCCCTCCAACGCCAGAGTCGGTCGTCCGCAGCGCTCCCCGGCGGTGGTCCATTACCGCCGGCGGGGTGGTCGGGTTGTTGGACCTGTACGGGTGCAAGAGCGCCATGGGCGTCGCCGAGGGCGCCTTCGTCGTTCGCCGGCCAGTGGCGGTCGTCGGACGCGCGGGACAGGGCCGTACGGGCCGGCCCGGGAGAAGATAAGGGCCGTTCCGAGGTCCATCAATTAGTGGGTGGGCTCTACCAGCCAGGTACATAAATAATGGAAGTGCGCAATGAGTGCTTAATATATATCGAAAAGAAGTCTCACCTTTTCTTTTTCTTCTGCGTGTACTTTGTTGTGGATCTCAGTTCGGCAATTCAGTGGATGTGATTCATACCTACATTTGAAAATGTGATACACCAACCGATATGTCATATGTGGCTCTGTGTATGTCAATACTGCGCTTTACTATGTTTTTTTTAAGCAATGGCTTTTGAAGAAAAATAGCTCTCGTTCACACCAAATTTGGTACCTTGTACTTCTCAGACTATTTGAATACAACTAGTTTCCAGCAGAATAAAAATATGATACCCCGTCCGTTATGAAATACTCCCTCCGTTCTTTTTTAATTGACTCAAATTTAGTACAAAGTTGTACTAAATCTGAGTCAATTAAAAGAGACCGGAGGGAGTAATTGATAGGTTTGTCCTACCTTATAAGTCAGAATGTTGCCAAGTTTGACTAATTCCACTTTCTACTCTATAGTTGTGCATTTGTGACACATATTACCCCATTTAGTGTAACTTTTACAAAAAAAATATCACATTTAGGAGTCTTTAAATATGGTTTTTCCCCAATTTAGCATTTTTTTAGATATACCAGCGTATTTTGTCGATGTGGTGCGATAAAATGTGTAAATATAAGATGCCATCATGTACGATTATGTCCAGACTTCTCTTATTCAATTGTTCCATTCCTCGTCCCGTACTGATATTTTTGAAAATCGGTAATCGCCTCACACCTTGCCCAATGAATACGCACCAGAAATCAAGGGTCTAAATGTTCTAAAATGCATAATCTATATGATTTTGTATTCAATGGAGTAATTAGTGTCACAAATACAGAACTACAGGGTAAAAAGTGGAATTCACTCAAACTATAAGAAAGTATATCAATATCTATAAAGTCACATCTATATAAGTATTGTTGCTTTGTTTAGATATGGATGTGCCTAGACACATCTTAGTTATAGATATACACATATCTACATAAAGTTGCGACACTTATTTTGAAGCGGAGTACTACTAATTTTTTATTCTATGATGAATTTAATAAAACTAATTTGGTTTATTAGATGTTTATATATTTTTTCAAACTTTATCAAACTTAAATTAGTTTAAATTAGGAAAATCCTAAACCTTCACTTATTTTGGAACGGAGGGAGTATCTATTGCAACATTATATAAGATCAATCGATATGATGCATGCCTCTGTAAATATTTACATCATGTTTTCGGTGATATTTGAGCATATAAACGTTTGCAATTCGTTTGGTTTGTTTGATCGAGAGTTCTGAAATTGCAGCACAAGTCTACTTTTCGTCCAACACTGAAGTTCATGATTGTTTTCAGAACTTTTAAACTCCCAAAACCGAACCAGAATTTTTAACATCTGGCTGATTTCAAAACTGTTTTAATGGGCATGGTGGTGTTTTTCGCTACTTGGCAGTGGTTTCTACTGACAATGACTCGTACTATGCATTGTTTCTCAAGGCATAATATGCAAAGTTTAGGTTTTAGTTTTAGACCGTTGCAAACTTGGATCCAAATCTAGACCTTAGAAAAACTACAGATCACACCAAAAGTCTGCTCCTCGGCGCCACAACTCACAATACAAATACATACAGCAGTTTTCGGATGAATTCAGAGGTAAACGACTGAAAGTAATTACATAAATCTCCTGCGCGCGAGGTAAAATAATATAGTTAAAGGTTTAATTAGCAGGAAAATAAGTGGGACTATCTCCCTGATAAAAGAATATGTTGGATCTATCTCCTTGGCTGCACCTAGCGGATCCGAGCGTTTGTTAATGCCCGTGGGGACGTACGACTGTACGTGCACCGAGCATAATTTGTCAAGTAGCTGTGCTGCATTCACCATACTCCGTATCTCTAAATTTCTACGGCGATGCGGGTGAGAGTGGGCAGACAAGTCTATAAGTTAGCAATAAACCCTCATCGAGATCACCGCATGGTCCGCATCTAGTACATAGCTGGCAACAGAAAAGTAGATGGATGGATCATGGATGTCTCATCCCCTGCCCGGCCTAGTTGCCAATTGAGTTCAAAAGTGTATGATTGATCACGATCATTGTACATGTAAACGGCGTTGTTGGCACGTTGCTATCTGATAGTTAACCTGGAACCATTCTAAATGCAGTAGAGACTTTGTGAAACACAATGCGATCCAAACAGGATTTGGCATGTCTCCGGCTCTAGAGTCTCGATCGATCCTTTGTTAATCAGCTCCTTTTGTTCTTATTTTTTTCACGAAAAGGCAAAAGTTTTGCGATAGAAAAGAAGTTTAAATTACAAGCCTGAGAAAAGACCAAAACACCCATATTACACTCTAAAAACTTAAAACAAGACTACGATTAAACGGGTGAAATTCGTCGAGTGCTTCTCCAAGACGTCACTGAGTGAGATCCTCGGCTAAACGCAACCCTTGCCGATGAAAGTCGCAGTTCAAAATTACCAAGAACCTGTCAGCCGTAGCCATGCCACGTTTCGCTCGAATCCCGCGACCCAACAACGGCTCTGTTGGGAGCACTGCTGCTCCGGCCTCTACCCAAATCCAGGGTACGCCATCGGCGCAACAACTACCTCCCATCAACCTCAATAGGGGTGCAAGCGTGTAGTCTTCAGCAGCCTGCCAACAAGCACAAGGCCAACCCACAACTGCTCATATGGAGGCTTGCTCACGCCGTCCGAGGATTATCGTCGTCGCGCAAGCCACCGTGATACCACTCGAGAGGCCTTCACGCCATCTATAGGACACCTGGCCAACACTGAGATTGATGGCAAAGAACTACGACCGGAACCAGAGAGCCATGTTCACCTCCATTGAGGATACGACGTCAAAGACACCATCGTCGCGCGGTTTAGCAAGCCAAATATGAGGTTTTCATTTGAAACATGAGACCCTGGACGAGTTAGCTGCCGGAACTCCTCAATGACACCACAGAGAAAACGACGCCCTTAGTTGTGTCGCCATCGCCGGCCCCGAAAGGCAGGGCTTTTGCGCCGAAGCATGATGTTTGTCAAAGCCATACTTAGAGTATTTAACTGAATTTAAGTAAGCTTACGTAGATTCATTTATTTTTTCCACATGTCCTTTTCATATTTTTAATTAGAGAAACTTATCCTCTTTGTCGAATGCTCGCTAATGATTAAGCTAGTAGTATTACACTTAATAATGCCGAGTAACGAAAACACTGTCTGGACCACAGCCCATTTCGGCCCACAGAAACGGGCCCTAGTTAAGTGGGCGACACATTGAGTACTCAATTAAACCGTGAGAGCCTTCTAAAAAAAGCTGATAGCTGCTAGCTGAACATTAGCCAGTGGCTAATAGCCACTACACACACTGACAACACCGGCATCCCTGTAAAAGTCTGTGCGAGACTGCGAGAGGATAAGAACACGGTGATCAGGTGAGCCATAGACAGAGAGGATACTTTACTGTTCAGATCTACGACAGCAAGATTTCATGCGGAGGCCGGTAGACTCCAGGACATTGATCACAAGCAGTAATGTCTTCGTCGGGGACAGAGATTTGGTGCAATGAGCACCAGTGATCTCATTTCAAAAAATAAATTAAAAATCATATTTCTAAGCTTCATAAAAATCTGAAAATAAATCATGATGTAGCCGGTATTGTATCCCACAATCGTGTAAATTTTCAACTGAAAATAATGTGTATTTTAGGCTGCACAAAAATAACAAAACATAGAACTGAGTATAGTGATTCAAATCTACAAAAAAGTAAACCGATTTTGTCATTTTTGTATAGGTCAAAAAACAAAACATTTGAAATTGAGATTTTGTAGGTTAGTGGGGTACATCATTAGGTACTTTTAGAATTTTGTTACATAATTTTTATAAACATATAAATATAATTTTCGATTTTTTTAATCTCGCAAGAGCACTGGTGCCCAGGATCCAATATGACTTTTCGCTTTGTCGGTTGCTAAAAACTCTGATACTTCTTAAATAAGTAGATTGATACACTGCTTACCAAATCGCACACATACTGAGAGACAGAGAATTTCATACACACAGTAGTATAATTCAGCTCCGACTAGTACCCACATTACTAGCATGATCTATGCGAACTGAAAACAACTTTTGAAGTATGTCTTGAGAAGAAAAGCTAAATTTGAATAATCTATCATCCTACATGGGAAGTCATGCGTGGGAGAATGAATGCAATCATTGCCACTTGAGAAAACTTTCATAAATCGGTCTCCGTTCGCTTTATGTTGGCACCAAACATGTAAAATAAAGGAGGGAAACGCTTAAAGTGCACTCCACTTCTGCGCAACCCTCCAAACTGATATCTTTCTTTTGAAATGTGCACTGAGCTGAACTTCTTGTGTCAATCAGGGAAGAAACCACCCCGGCTGATTTCAACAAATTTATGTTCCAAACGGAGATGAAATTCATGCCTGTTGTGCTGAATCATTGAGCGAGAACTTCGAGTCAGTTTTAGAATTGCCCAAAACATTCAAGTACCAGGGACCTGGAAATCTGGAATGCCAAGTGGGGAGGCATAACTGATGAGCATGTGGGACGTGCAGTCCAACAATGGTCACGGTATATGACTGTTGTAGCTGCGGCGAGCCAGCGATAACTCCAGCAAGGAGAACAATACAAACCACAGCAGACGGACGGTCGTCAACTCTGACAAGCCGCAGGTTATCTCCTCATCCAAAACATCAGCATATCTTTTGGACCAGCCACGAGCCCACGATGATACTCTGGGATTGTGCTTCTATGTCGCCGAATCTTAATTAGATAGCCATTGAACCGGCAGCAGGCTGGGCGCCGGACGGCGGTTTGTCAGGACGGAGCTGATCGCCGGGGGAAAAGATGAAGGTCTTGGAGGTGCAGCACAAGTTGGTTCTCGGATAAGGATAGGTTCAAAGTTCAAGTATGCGCACGACCGCGGCAAATCATGTTTTTTTTTTGAGGGGAGACCGCGCAAATCATGTAAAGCGTAAACCTTGCGTGATCGCAATCCCTATTCTCCGCTCAACGCGGGAGCGAGCGGTGGCTTCGCTCAGAGCGGATCGAGTTGGGCCGGCCCATTAGCGACGAAATTGGTTTTCCTTCGTTTTTTTCTTCAGGTTTCACATTTTCAACTGGTTTTTCATTTGATTCTCCTGGTTTTTTCCCTCCAGTTTTTTGTTTTCCCAATTGGTTTTTTCTGAACTTTCCAAATTTTAAATTTTTTCGAATTTTAACGTTTTTTAAGTATGAACATTTTTAGATTTGAATTTTTAAATTTTGAACAATTTTTAAGTTTAAATAATTTTTATTTTGAACACTTTTTATATGAACATTTTTTTGGCGTTTGAAATTTTTTCAGATTTGATCTTTTTTTAAAATTTGCATACTTTTTAATTTGAACATTTTTCAATTTGGAACTTTTTCATATTTGAACATTTTTTAATTTGAACGTTTCTGAAATTTTAAAAAGTTCAGATTTAAAAATTGTTTTGATTTCAAAAACATCAATATTTTTTGAATCGTTCAGGTTACAGAAATGTTCCTTTTGGAAAATCGTTCAAATTTGAAATTTGTGTAGTTTTTAAAAAAATTATTTTTTTTTAAAATGTTCCACGTGAATTTTTTTTGTTCTTCGCAAATGTGTTCATGGCATTTTTCTGGGCACTTTCCTTTTCTTTTCTACGTAAATTGGTTCACGGCTTTTTCAGTTTACGACATACTTTTCATGTTCACAACCTTTTTTCAATTCATGATCTTTTTTTTGTCATGGATTCTTTTTTGTTCTTCGTAAATTTGTTTAGGGCCTTTTTCTAGTCACGACTCTTTTTATGTTCTAAATTAGTTCATGGTTTTTTTTTGTTCACGGCATTTTTATGCTCATGGACTTTTCTCAGTTCACGAACTTTTTTATTTCTTCTATTTTATTTTTGTTCTTTGCAAATTGGTTCATGGCCTTTAACTGATAAATTATTTTTTTTCTTAAAAAGTCGTTAGAATAAGATGAATGTTGTCATTAGAAATCGTTCACCATAAATGAACAAATCATTGCATAAAAATAATATGCTCACATATTATTCAAATATTGTTCACGTGGTTCGTTCAAATTTTTGAAGATCAACACAGTTGTTCAGGTTCTGAACTTATGAACTTCAGCACATAGTAGTACTATTTTTTTTAGTTCAATCCATTTCAAATGTATGTGACGTGAAGATCCATTGCAATGTTTTTTTGTGAATATTTACTTTCTAGCGAGGAACCAGGCGAGAGAAAAGAATGAACTAGTCGAGTAAAAAAGCACACGGAAAAAACTAAAGCGGACGAGAGAAAACAACATGAAAAGAAAGAGTTTGCTAACGGAAAAATGACGAATCGACCAACCAACAGTGCGGACTCGCGCCCTCGCGGAAACCAGTGCTGGGCCGAGCCCATTTCCTAACGGGAGTATGCGGAGGTTCCGCTTAAAGCGGAGAATAGGGGCACCCTTGCGTGATTGTTAGCTCGATAAGAGAATGAGTTGTGGCCCATCAGTTTGCTAAAAAAAACTGCAGCCCACCTAGAGCATACACCAATCTTTGTGTCTTAGGTGGCCCAACAAGAAGACATAGGCAATAAATTAGAGTTCTAGCCCATCTGCATAGAATTTTATTGAAGATTGTCAATGACTATAATTCAGTAATTCTCGGTAGGTGATGTTATCAAATTTTAGTTGCAGTTGATGTTACAACTCATAATTAGCATCATTTATGAAGTAATGCACCGGCCTTGAACGTTTGCAACTCATTATTAGCACCGGTCACAAATCATCTATGTGGTGCCGACTTTTTTTTGTTATTTGCAACTGCATCTGCATCTAAAAATATCTTATTCATATTAGCATACATCTCGGTGAAATCCCAAGGCCTAGGAGACGACTAAGAATTAGCAAAACTATTTATCAAATTAGGCTTCAAAAATTGCAGAAGCTATATCGTTTATATGTATTCATGTTAAACATCTCTAAAGAGTACAAGCCTAACAACTATCTTAATATAGATATGTAGTATATGAATAGCTAACATATTGCTGAAACTTCTCTGAAGTTCAATTCGGTTCCTGGGTGCGTACAATCCTTCCACATAAATAACATATGTCTGTTTATCAAAAAATTCCTAAAGAAATTTATATGTACAGATCAACATTCTATGTGCCTTCGTACAGTTTCGCAAAAAAAAAATTCTTTGTGCTTGATGTAAACAAGACAAAATATGTCTCGCAAAAATTCCTATTGTTAGCACCAAATTTTATCTTTCTATCCCTCCTAAACGATAGGTCGACTTTTCATTGAAAGAATTTGTGCACACGTAGCATGTGAAGATGTACACCTAATTTTATCGTTTGGAAATTTTTGATATTTCAAAATGTATCAAAATGCATTCTTAATAAAAGGAGCATATGCATCCAAGAGCCAAAATATCGGTCCAGAAACTTCTAGAGAATAAAGTAAATCATTGGCATGATTCTTTAGCGACATTTCCGGGTTAATGCGATTTAGAAGTTTGAGTGCAATCACTAATAATTTGACAACATATGTATATACTTGTATTTAAATAGCATCATTTATAGTTATCACTAATGAATGTAAAATATATAGTGTGTATTCTACTACATTCATAGACATGAGATCTAATTTTCTTAATATTATCACCTAATGACGTTTTTTTTATCATTTAGCTTGTACGAGTGCTCCTGCGCAAGTCTGAAATAAATAGTATTGTAAGAAATTAAGTACGGAAATCAAGTTAGCATACATTTCGGTATGACCTAACAAACTTCCAATGATTCCGCTTCTTTGTGGTATATGGGGCATGGTGTAGATCTTCTTGTTCGCAAGGAGAATTTTATTTGTTTTTGAAAAGTGAACAATGTTATCTTACGATTAACTATTAATAGTAATAATGTTTAGTATAATTTATCATTTGGCACCCTACTCGCCGTATCTTGCGGTAGACCTTTGAGTTATGATATTAATGTAAATGAACCAATACTATTGTTGAATGTAATATATGCAAAACTGGTTATGAAACTGGGTGCACACATGCAATTTTACCCCTGAAAAGACCACATACAAGCACCCCGTATACAAATTCATTATATTATCTCTCTCACCTATTCTACTCTCCTACATAGCAGTAATATAGTACTCTATCCGTTTCTATGAACACAAGGAGTAATGCCCTAGAGGAAGAATCAAATGTTATTATATATGATTTAAGTTTATTCTATTATGCTATAACTGCTATGTGTCTTGAATATGATATTTAAAGGAGAATTCATAAGCACATATGTATAAAAATGAACAAACAAGTCTTAGTCTAGCCTCTAGGTCTAACGCATGTAATGTTTGATGATCACATTTTTGTTGGAAATATGCCCTAGAGGCAAATATTGTTATTATCATAATTCATCGTTCGTGATAAATGTTTATATTTTGTGCTAGAATTGTATTGACATGAAACATAATAGTTGTGTGATTTCATAAATAACAACGTGTCCTTAGTGTAATGTCCCAGGTTTAGCGACGATCGAGGGGTAGAATTTAGAAAGGGATGTGCATTGCATCGTAAAATCTGGAGAAATTTCGCGCTTTTAAAAGAAAACTGCATCGAAGGGGGACAAGTTTATCTCTCGACGCCTTATAGGGTTAGGGTTTCGAGAGTGCGATAAACTTGGACCTAAAGGGTTGGAATACCCTGATTATACCATCACTTCGCTACTAGCCATTTGGTGCAAACAAAACCTGGGAGTAGCCAGCAAGAATTCATCCAAGGGAACACTGGTTGTGTCAACACAGTGACACAACCAAGGAAATCCAGCAAGGATTTGATCTTATTTAGCCAACCAAAGTCACCTAGCACCTAACAGCTAGCTACACCATCAGATATGCAGAAATATATGTTTATGCAAGTATTTTTCAACATCAAAAGCTACTGGCAGTCAAGTATGATCAACCAGTAAGCATTTATCCATTCACGACGAAGCCACCGTGAGGTGGGAGCTACCAAAACAGCAAGGTATTGTTGTTGAGGCCACCTCAGCCACACAATCATCCAAACCACCAAGTCATGCACACTTATCATCACCCAAATGGGTTCAAAGAAGGGCTAGGGTACCCAACCAAGGGTTGGCATCCCTCTAGCTCAAGTAAATTAATCATAAGATTCATTACTGCAAGCAGTTCATCTCATTTATCCATTAAATCATGATAAGTTATTCAGATAAATGAATTACACAAGCAACTAGTAACTAGAACTCTCGCAAATGAGCCCAAGGATCACTGCAAGCATTAGTATATGCTTAATTAAGCATTAGTAGTCACCAGTACGTGGTGAGGAACTACACAGATACAGAGAGCATCACCACAAGGCACAGACAGAAGCAAAACCAGCAACCACCAAGCAACTGATGATCACATGATCATCAGGGCTTAACAGAGCATGCAAGTACATGCTAGAGCCCAACCTAGCACCAATCCATGAATCATATAAATTACATAGCCACAATTCATTAACAGTTGCATCACAGATAATCAAATGAATGATTTATAATTGTATCCAGAAGCACATCAAATACATGATGTACCACTGGATCAGGCTAGGCAAGAATAGCACACATCACTGACCTTGCTCAAGCAATGATTACTCAAGTAATTAAACTAGGGATACATATATGGATGGCACACACATATAATTAAGCCATAGCAACAACCAGAGCCAGCAAGCAAGCAATTGAATAAATTGTAGCATGACCAGTAGCATAACTGGAGCAACCTAGCAGGCCATGAGCATTACAAAATGCTCATGAGCAAATACACATGAGTTACAGCAGCAATAATAGCAAGCACACATGCATAAGCCAGAGAGAGGAGAGCACCAGTACAAGCACAGCAATAGAGCTAGGCAGAGCATGGCAAGCAAGCAGCAGCAACAACCGTAGGCACACAACAACAGCAAGCAAAGCAGTAGTAGCCGTAGAGCGAGAAGCGAAGCACGGCATGGCCTCTCCATGAGGAGGAGCAGCCGAAACACAAGCTAGACGAAGAAGGATAAGAAATGAATAGAGAGAGGGGCATACCTGGAGCAGCACCACGACGTCACCATGGCGGCACGGTGGCACTGCCTGGCCACGACAACGCTAGCCACGGCCAAGCCAAGCATCGCGGAGCGCAAGCGCTCCTGCACACCAGGCGAGGCAGACGGCGTCACCACCTCGCCAGGGACGCCGGCGAGCGCCGAATCGCCATGGGCACCACAAACCCTAGCTCGCAGCCGGGTTGGGGGCGAGCGAGGAAGGCCACCAAATCCAGATCGACGCGGACAATCTTGTGGGCCGTCGAAAGGCGAGGCGAATGCACACGATCTTGTCGTCGAAGATGGCCGGAGGCAGAGAGGGTAAATCGGAGACGGCGGCGGCGACCGCGAGTCGCCAGCGCACGGGGAGGTTAGGGTTCGTAGAGGCGACGCGGGGAGAAACGGTGTGAGTGACCGAACGGGTCGGTTGGACCCGAGTGGGTCTAACCCAACCCATTGGGCTCCACTGACTGGTGGGCCCGAGGGTATTTTAGACATTTCATAAATGCCCATTTAATTAAAAACTTTCACAAAATTTTATAAAATAAATATAGCTCTAAAAAAACAAGTAAAAATATATAAACCACTTAGAATAAAATTCCCTATCATAATAAAATATGAAATGGAATTTTTGAGACAATTAAAAATGAGTCACATTTAAATGCAAGGAATTACTTATTAAAAATTAAACCTGGTATTTTTAATGATAAAAATAAGTCCATAAATACTTTTGGACTTAAAAAAACACCTTGACAACATTTCAAGGTAGTATTTTACTCTAAACAGAGTATCCCTAAATTGTTCTTAGTAATTACCTCTTACATGAAATAACAAAGCATCGGGAAAGGGGACACAAACCCTAAAAGTTGAATCATGCATAATTGCCTCTTTAACCATTGCCCTTATCAGACAATGATGCTATTTTCAGCAACAAAGGACAAGGGCTAGTCCACACCATCGAACTGCAACACTTTGCAGTCTTCAGGCAAGTTCATCACTTGCTCATGTCATTTGAGTATTTTTACCAAATTACTTGCAAAGTACTATACTTATCACTCCTGCATGCAAAGCAAAAGTACTACTTTCATAACTATGAATATGACTATGTGGTTGGAAATGGAACCATGGAATGTGTTGACATGGTGGAGGTTCCATTGAAAGGGTTTATATCCATCTAGGATTAAACAACAAATGTCGTCCAGTGATTCTTGTGTCGTAAAACTCGTGTTAACCATAAGATCTGGAGTGGGACGGAGTAGTCAATTGTATTTCCACCTCTCGTACATCAACGGATGCGCTTACCATATACACTTGATCCAGTTAAGGACAAGCGGTAAGGTGGGGAACCCATTAAAGTCCCCACGGTAATGCGGTCTATGATGGGTTGCATCTACCGGCGAAGGAGTTTATGGTAGTTAGCCCAGAACTGTTGTCGTGGTCGGGGGCCATTCTTAATTGGTATAAGTACACCGGCGAGGACCCAGGGTCGGGGATTGCAACAAAGGGTGGGTGTGCGAGGTAGCGGAGGAATATGATTGACTAAGACCTTATACCGGGCCTCACACCAAAGGAAGTGTGGACGGGAAAGCTGCTCGGTTGGCACCATGGTTAAGATCTCTTATGGGTAAAGCAACACACCTCTGCAGAGTGTAATGAATCGTGACCTGTCACTCCCTATTCCGGGTTTGGAACCGCGAACGCTGCCGGAAAGGAACTCCATGAAGTAACGATTATCAAAACCTGCATTGGTATTAGACTTTCTGGTCTGATATCGTAGCTAGTGCATTAAACACCTCTTTTCTATAATGAACTTGTTGAGTACGCTCGTACTCATACCACTCTTAAATCCCTTGCTTAGATTGCCTGAATCGTCTTGAGGAGGACATCGACAACCAAGAAGGAGCAGAAGAAATCTGCTATGAAGAGCCAGACCTCTCCGGAGGTGTAGAAGGTGTAGACTATCTTATAGTCTACGGAGCCGGGAACGGTTCCGAGGGAGAACAAGCATAGAGTACCCTACTCGAAGTAGTAACCGAGCAGTGTGAACACTTAGTACTTTGCTGCTCGAGTAGAATACGATGTATGACCTGCTGAGACTACTATATTGTAAGTTAAGTTGGGTTCACCTCGAACCTAGGAGTATTCCTCTTAGGACCCAAGAGGAACTCCGAGATGATATGTATGTATGGTTTGTAATAATAAATGAATGATTTATGGACCAGCTATGTTCTGTTGTACTACTCTGAGGGATTTAATATTTGCGGATTGGTACTTCATGAATGTTATATCAACGACTGGCATACTACAACATGCAGTGGTATGCAGGGTCACCACAGTTGGTATCAGAGCAAAAGCTTTGACCTTAGGTTGGAACCTAGTAAATGGGACGGAACGTTAGGAGTCAAATAGGATTAGTAAAGAATTCTCTAAAAATATGGTGTATATTCAGTTGAGAATAAAACAATCATATATTTTAGTGCGTTAATTCTTTATTATCACTATTATGATGCATCATTACTAATATATTCTTTCTTATCCACATCCTAAAATGGCCAGTTCACGTTCCGGACGTAACGTGAAAGTGAAGGAATCAACTCTGAACGATTATGACAGAGGACTTGTTGACATTCTCCGTGCAATGTTACTTAAATTTGGGTGCGATCCCCAAATCCGAGTAATGAAATACATGTACTATGATGGTACAGTATTAGCGAAGTGTAGGGTAGGATTACAACTACCAGAATCCCTAGGAATGAGTGCAGTGATGCCAGCAGGAGAGGCTAGGACAATAAGAACAGCCTATCACATAGCCATAATGAAAGCCATCACAGATATTCGGGAACATAAGACTAAGGAGCTTATTGGTTCCGAATTTGCACATATTCCACATATGGAGGAGGAAGATGATCCTATGTTGAACCACTTTAAGTTTGCAAAGAGAAAACCTGCAGAAGCCGCTAAGTACATGGATAACTGCCGAAACCTACTGACATTATTCTTTCAGTTGAACCGACATCTGTCGGGGGAAATTGACACAATGTTGGATGAATTCACTGAGCCCAAGGAGGAGTCGAAGGGAAAAGAGCCGATGGAGGGTGAGGTTCACTCACCAGTTTATTCAGCTGGTGATTTTATTAGTATTGACCATCCAGAACCACAAACCACACCTATAACACCTAGGTACTTTCCTAGTAGCTCCCAAGGTGGATATGAGGGCGGAGAGGAATCCGGAAACCATCAGCGTTCCGAGACTCCTACTGAGAACTCCACAGGTTGGCGTTGGGGATCGTTCATGGAGACGGATAGTGATCCAGTTAGATGTAATCCCGAGATGGATCAAGACGCCATAAACCAGTATCAGAACCATCAGTACAGTAGGGGCGATTATGAGGAGTATCCGATCATGATAGAGTCGGACACAGATGGAGGTAATGCATATGATGGAGTCACAGGGGAGTACACCCCAGGGGAGGATTATGCTGCATTAAATAATAATTTCATGACAACAGATTTCTCCCTGGGATCATCCTCTGATTCCGACTACCAGCCGACTGGAAGACCTTATGTCCCGTACTCTATCGAGAGGACTACTCGTTCGACCGTATGGAAGCCTGGGATGTACCGGGAATGAAGCCACGACTAGAGACCACCACGGGAGGCGAGACTACAATACAGTTGTACCACATGTATTGTAGTATGTAATATTTGTATAAATTGTAATTATACTTCAATAAGTGAGTTTGCATACTCACACTACTACTGAGTATTGTAATAAACCACTTAAGTATGTATATACATGGTATATGTTTTGTATGATTGGATTTGCTTCTTGATTTCCATTGCGTGACTAGTTCTGTGCACAAAGTTGAGCTCAGAAAACTTGCGCATTGAGTAACCATGAGTACCACTTTGTATTACAGAACTAGGGGAAGATGTCGGGAACGTTAGGCGACGAGAGTGAAGCACAATTCCTCGAGCGCGAGGCCAAGCAGAAGGAAGAGGCGGATGAAGCCGCCAGGAATCAGTTTCCACCACCACCACCCATGACACAGTAGAACTTCCTCCAATACATGCAAATGTTGGAGGAAAGACAACGTCTGACTATGAGGCAGCAGAATAAATTCTTTCAAGAGTTGCTGCAACAGAATAGGGTGGAGAGGCCAGAGAACCCAGGTGTTACTCTGTCAGATTTCTAGAACACTAAGCCAATCTCATTCGCCTACGCGCCTGAACCTATGGACGCGGAGGATTGGTTGATGGATACCGAGCGAAAGCTCAACACTGTCGGATGCAATGACCTAGAGAAGGTCAGATATGCTACGCACTTGTTGTGTGGACCTGCCGCATCATGGTGGGATAATATCATTGCTGTTTACCCAGCTGAAAAGGTTTTCACCTGGGAAGAGTTCAAGAGAAAGTTCAGGGAATCCAATGTCCCTGAAAGTATAGTGGAGTTGAAGCGTCGAGAGTTCGAGAGTCTTGAGTAGAAGGATAAGACTATCCTGACTTACGTCAGGGAGTTTTCAGGATTGTCCCGGTATGCTGTTGAGGAGGTCAACACGGAGGACAAGAAGAATAAGAGGTTCATGAGAGGATTGAATCCTCAGTTTAAAGTACAGCTCCGAATGTTGAGAGCTACTGAGTTCCAGGAGTTGGTGGATGCAGCCATCACTCTTGAGGATGACTTCAAACAACTGCAAGAAGAAAAGCGGAAGAAGGCCAGATTTGAGCCTAAGAAGTTCATTAGCAACAAGCCCAACACCATCTTGAGTTTCAAGCCAAGGTACAACAACAACTACTACAACAATAACCCAACAAATGTTCCCAGAGATCAGTTTAGGGCACAAATTGTTTGCCGTACTTGTGGAATAAAGGGACATGTCTCCAAGGACTGTAGGAGGCCCAAAGTGATTTTCTTTGGATGTCGCCAAGAAGGGCACATGCTGAAGGATTGCCCCAAGAGAAAGAATGGATGAGGACAGTCAGGAAGAGGTGGGAACCGAAGTGGGAATTCTGGAGGGAATTGGAAAACCAAGAAGCCCTTCGGAAAGTTGAACTGCACCAGTCTGGAGGAGGTGGTAAACTCCGATCAAGCAGTGATAGGTATGCTTCAGATACTCACTCATCCTGGCAAAGTACTTTTTGATACTGGTGCAACTACATCATTTATTTCTCAGCAATTCATCATCAAACATGGGATTAGTTGCACTAAGTTAGATACACCTATCACCATACTATCTGCGGGGGGAACGATAGTAGTAACCCACATTAAACAAGGACAGGTCATTATGATCAATAAGTGTGCGTTTGACGCAGACCTGTTCGTTCTACCTATGAAGGACATCGATGTCATTCTTGGTATGAACTGGTTAGAGGCAAATGGAGCCTTGATAGACTGTGCAAACAAAACAGTGTCTCTGAAAAGCCCAGATGGAGGCATGATGATTTACCAAGGAGACAAACATACTCAGATTGAAGTAGAGTTACAGTTGAATAGCATGAAGGAAGTAACACTTGAGGACATACCCGTAGTTAATAAATTCCAGGATGTTTTTCCTAAGGAATTACCTGGGATGCCACCAGATAGGGAGATAGAGTTCTATATCGACCTAATTCCGGGAACAGCTCCGATTGCTAAGGCACCATACAAGATGGGGCCTAAGGAGTTGAAATAACTTAAGGAACAATTGGATGACCTAGAACAGAAAGGATTCATTCAAGAGAGTATTTCACCATGGGGATCACCAGTGATATTCGTGGATAAAAGGGATGGAGGCCGAAGGATGTGTGGAGACTACAGGAACCTGAACAATGTTACTATCAAGAACAAGTATCCACTCCCTAGAATACAAGATCTGTTTGATCAAGTTAGAGGAGAAGGAGTCTTTTCCAAGATTGATCTGAGATCAGGATACCATCAGATAAAGATCAAGAAGGAAGATGTTCCGAAAACTGCCTTTGTTTCAAGGTATGGACATCATGAGTACTTAGTAGTACCTTTTGGATTAACCAATGCCCCAGCAATATTCATGAATCTCATGAATAAGATCTTCATGCCATGTCTGGACAAGTTTGTCATCGTGTTTATCGATGATATCTTGATATACTCCAAGGATAAAGCTGAACATCCAGAACATCTTAGGATAGTGTTGCAAACACTAAGAGAACACCAACTCTATGCCAAATTCAGCAAATGTGAGTTTTGGCTAGACCAAGTAGAATTTCTTGGTCATGTTATCAGTAAGGATGGGATAGCAGTAAACCCAAGCAAGGTAGCAGCAGTTTTAGAATGGGAAGCACCAAAGAATGTCAAGGAAATCCGAGGATTCTTAGGAATGGCAGGATACTATCGGAGATTCATCGAAGGATTCTCTAAGATAGCAGGACCGATGACTAAACTGTTAAGGAAGAACACACCGTTCGTGTGGTCTGATGAGTGCGAGCAAAGTTTTCAGACTCTAAAGGAGAAGCTCACCACAGCACCGGTGTTAGCAGTTCCGGAAGTTGGCAAGGATTACACCGTGAATTGTGACGCATCCAAGCATGGATTAGGTTGCGTATTCATGCAAGATCGGAAAGTAATATCTTATGGATCAAGGCAAGTCAGACCTCATGAAGTGAACTATCCAACACATGACTTAGAGCTAGAAGCGGTCGTATTTGCACTAAAAACTTGGAGACATTTTCTCTATGGAGCCAAGTGTGAGCTCTATACAGATCATAAGAGTCTCAAGTACTTCTTCACTCAGAAGGAACTTAACATGAGACATAAAAGATGGCTCGAGTTAATCAAGGATTATGACCTGACCATCAATTACACTCCAGGAAAGGCCAACGTGGTAGCGGATGCCTTAAGCAGAAAGAGTACTGGAGGAGTAGAACAAGATATAACACCGGAGTTGAAGAAGGAAATAAGCCAAGCACAGATACAACTTTGGGAGAAAGAAGCACATGAAGGACTATCAGCACTACAAGTTGCAGATGAGTTAAGTGTGAACTTAAGGAATGAGATTATCATGGTTCAACTTGATGATCCCTTCATCATGGAGGAAATAAGAAGGATCGATGAAGGAAGACCATCAGAATTTCACCGAGGAGAGTCTGGATCATTATGGTTCCAGAAAAGGATTTGCGTTCCAGATAACGCCGAGATCAAGGAAGTTATACTTAGAGAAGCTCATCAAACACCATATTCAATCCATCCAGGAAGTACAAAGATGTACATGGACCTAAAAGAGTTATTCCGGTGGAGTAACATGAAGAGATAAATTGCACAATATGTGGCGGAGTGACATACTTGTCAAAGGGTGAAAGCAGAACACCAAAGTCCAGCAGGACTGTTACAACCTTTACCAAGCCCAGAATGGAAGTGGGAAGAAATAGGAATGAATTTCATCACCGGACTACCCATGACCAATAAAAAGAAGGATATGATATGGGTAATCGTGGACCGGTTGACGAAAAGTGCACATTTCTTAGCCGTAAACCAACAGGACAAGGGAGAAAAACTCATAGATTTATACATTAAGGAGATAGTAAGCAAACATGGAGTTCCCAAGAAAATAGTATCAGATCGAGGATCTGTGTTCACCTCAGCCTTTTGGAAGCAACTTCATGAAGCTTTAGGATCTAAATTGGACTTTAGCAATGCATATCATCCTCAGACGGGAGGACAAACGAAGAGGACAAATCAGATACTCGAGGATATGCTTAGGGCTTGTGCCCTAGATTTCAGAGGATCATGGGAGGAACACTTACCTTTAGCAGAGTTTTCTTACAACAACAGTTACCAAAGTAGTATCAAGATGGCACCGTTTGAAGCTCTGTACGGAAGGAAGTGTAGGTCACCTATCTGCTGGTACGAGACAAGTTCAAGCAAGGAGTTTGATCCAGATTATGTGAAGGAGAAGCAACAGATAATTGATGTAATAAGGGACATACTCAAGATAGCTCAAAGCCGACAAAGGAGTTATGCAGATAAAAAGAGAAGGACATGGGAACCAAAAGTCAGAGACATGGTTTATCTTAAGGTAAGTCCGATGAAGGGTCTCCAGAGATTTGGAGTAAAGGGGAAGCTTTGCCCTAGATACACCGGACCTTTCAAGATACTGAGCCAGAACCAAGGGGTAGCCTTTGAATTGGATCTACCAGGAAGACTAGCCCAAGTACACAATGTGTTTCATGTATCGCAGCTCAGAAAATGTCTAAAGACACCATATGAGCCCGTATCCCATGACGAGTTAGATCTTCAGCCAGATCTGACTTATATAGAGAAGCCAGCTAAGATTCTCGAGGAGAATTGGAAACAACTCAGGAATAGAGCTATTAAGTACTGCAAGATACAATGGAAGCATCATCCTGAGAGAGAAGCCACCTGGGAAAAAGAGGAAGACTTAAGAAAGACATACCCAGAACTGTTCAGGTATTACAACCACAACTTCGGGACGAAGTTTTCTTTAAGGGGGAAAGGCTGTAATGTCCCAGGTTTAGCAACGATCGAGGGGTAGAATTTAGAAAGGGATGTGCATTGCATCGTAAAATCTGGGGAAATTTCGCGCTTTTAAAAGAAACTGCATCGAAGGGGGACAAGTTTCTCTCTCGACACCTTACAGGGTTAGGGTTTCGAGAGTGCGATAAACTTGGACCTAAATGAACTCAATTAGGGTTTTCGAGAAGAGAGGGGGACATATGGCATCTCAACTTAAGTTGCATGATTGAATTCAAATAAGTTATGTTTGAATTTCAAAAATTCAAACATCAATTAAAATATATCATAATTCAAATTCATTAAACAAATAGATAATGGAACATATAAAAGAATATCACATATGCAAAGCTCATTAGAGAAACTTTGAGCTTTATTGATTTCACACAAATAATACATTGTCATTACAATATCCCAAATGAATTATAATAATTACAACACATTACAGAAATGGATTAAATTGAAAAAGGAAAATTACAAGTAAATACAGAATTCTAAACTAAACAAGTTAATCTTCAAGAATTCTTGACCAACACCTGAATGATCTTCTTTTGATCATCCAATTCATTCCTGCAATCAAAGACAACAAACATAAATCAAGGTTAGGCCAAGTGGCAAAGCCACTTGGCAGGTTAGTCAAATAATTGGGTTTTTGGATGGATAATATCAAGCCTGCCGAGGGAACCAAGCCAAAGGACCAAGTCCCATCCTGGGAGCATGCACAGCAGCTCACAAGGCTAGGTGCATGCCCTCCACACACCCATAGCCAGGGGAGAAGAACCCCAGTACATGCATTGCTGTCGACCAAAGGAGTACAAGGAGGGCCAGTATAAAAGGTTTTCACCAACAAACCCTAGAAATCCATCGACAGGATCTCCAAGGGTAAGAACAACAAGAACTTGTAGAACAGGAAGAACACCAAAACCCTCCAAACCAGCCAAACCATCCGTAATGCAGTTCCACCAAGAACTGTCGTCGTGAGAGCAAGCCACTAGGAGGGAATCATCACAAGCTAGCCAGGAGGAGCAGGGCAAGATTTGAACATCAACCAGAAGCAAAACCCCTACATCAGCACACAATCTAGGAGCTGGAGTGAGGTATACCAAGATAAACATGAGCAAGCAACTGTTTTGCTCATAAATAAGCATATGCATATATAACATAAGCCAAAAGGGTTAGAATACCCTGATTACACTAGTAGGAAAACCCTTATAGGCAAAGCTTAGTTCTGTGGCGCACCGTTTTGAATGCGCCACAGAAACTTATTTTGTGGCGCACCAGGAAGTGTGCGCCACAAAAATAGCTTATTTTTGTGGCGCATGGCTGAACCGTGCGCCACGTAAATTATGTGGGGCCCACATTCTCGCCACCACGAATTATTAGGGTAGGTATTTCCGTGGCGCACAATGCTTTCGCGCCACGGAAATAACTATTTCGTGGCGCACCGGCTCGGTGCGCCACGTAGTAGTTATTTCGTGGCGCACCGGCTCGGTGCGCCACGTAAGTAGTTATTTCGTGGCGCACTTGTGCCGGTGCGCCACGGAATTAGGGTAAGTTATATCATCCCCGTACCCTCCCCTCCCCACGCCCGTACATTCACCTCCCCTCCCCTCTCCCCCACCGCCGCCGCCATGGTCGTCGCACTGGCCGTCGCCGCCGCCGCCTCCTTCCTCCGCGAGGGCCGCATGCCGCCACGCTCCACCCATCCCCGCCACCTGCAGCACAAGCCGCTTCGGCGTGGAGGAGGAGGGGCCGCCGCATGGAGGAGGAGGGGCCGCCGCGTCAAGGAGGAGGAGCCGCCGCGTCTTCCTCCTCCTCCACCCCTGCCGTCGTCGTCAACCTCCTCCTCCACCCCTATCGTCGGTGAGCTCCACCTCTCCCCTCCCCTCCCTCCTCCTCCACCCCCGCCGTCGTCGTCAACCTCCTCCTCGCTCCCCCCCTAGCGTCGGTGGGCTCCACCTCCTCCCCTCCCCTCCCCCTTCCTCTCCCCCCGCTCTCGGATGTGTTGATGTTGTGCTCGATCCGGATGCTCTTGTGCCGTCGTTGTTCTCTCGGATGTTGATGCTCGCTCTGGACAAAATTACAGAGAGGATGATGTTGTGCTCGATCTGGATGCTGTTGTGCTGCTATTGTGGTCATCATGAATAAAAAAAGTCAAACATTCTTTTTTGTTTTACTGTGCTGTTAGCTATATATTTTTTCTATGCTCTGCCTGTGATGCTTGTGTTTTGGAGCAAGCAGCTGGCATGGCATGTGAGAGAGAGCATGAGAGAGTTCTTGGGGGCAGAGATGATGGCAACATCAAGCATCGGTCCCGCATTGGTCCCGCTTTGAATTAGTAAGATCAAGTAGTGGCTTGAGTTCCCGTTGGTAACCAATACCAACAGAGAGCTACTTCATTTTAAGTAGAATTTCTTTTAAGGACTCTAGCTAGATTAGAGGGGAAAAAGATTGCTGATTTGTTGCCTATGATAATGGATCATCAAATGTTTCCCTTTGTCCCCGGTTGCCTCCTTAATTGATGCCTTATGATCCAAATGATCCAAGTCCCTTGCATGATCCCATTTGTCCCTAATGTTGCTTAATTAAGATGAATAAATTCCCTCTAATCACCATTTGGAGATCAAGACTAGTTCTTGATATCCATTAGCTAGACTTCAATATTAAAAATGTCTCCCAAATATGGAGACAAACATTTTAACATTACCCCAATGTTATTTCTCTCAAATTGACGAGTTTCGATGGTATGCTTGCTCCTCACCGTACTTTATCAATTCCCTACCGATCCTAAGTACCCATGAATATCCGGTGGTGTTCTTCTGTCGTTTAGTTACTCGTCAACACATGTGTTTGCATGTGTGTGTGAGCTGCTTGTAGTGTCACTTGACTATTCAAGTTTCAATGTTGGTTACTTTTCCTCTAGTGCAAGAAATGGTTGAGCAGATGTTTATCCACTGTTGGCCTTTATTCTTGGGTAGCTCAAAGTGTCATGCACTTACTGGATCATCAAATGTTTATCCACTGTTGGCCTTAATTGATGCCTTATGATCCAAATTACTATATTATTGGATTGAGTGATATGGCTACTGCTTGTTTGCTCTCCAAATTACCAAGTGATGAATATATAATCCCTTTGGAGCATCTGCCCCATGCTATATATGTGTATTTGACCATGCTTATGATGGATTTCTTTTAAGGACTCTAGGTAGATTAGAGGGGAAAAAGTTGCTGCTTTGTTGCCTATGATAATGGATCATCAAATGTTTCCCTTTGTCCCTGGTTGCCTCCTTAATTGATGCCTTATGATCCAAATGACCCAATTCCCTTGCATGATCCCATTTGTCCCTAATGTTGCTTAAGATGAATAAATTCCCTCTAATCACCATTTGGAGATCAAGACTAGTTCTTGATTTCCATTAGCTAGACTCCAATATTAAAAATGTCTCCCAAATATGGAGACAAACATTTTAACATTACCCCAAGTGATTTACTTGTCGATGATTAGATGGTTGGTCGATCACTCGTACACTCGGGGGTGGAGCAAGTGAGGCTTGGTGTGATGGCACAAATATCAATATCTTGTGCATCCTACCCGGCCTCACTTACTCCATCCCTGGATGTTAATATTTGTTTAGACCAACAAAGTATGAGGCATTCCATTTAGTTGATACCACTTGGCTCTTTCTTCCATTTTAGTGCCGATGATTAGAATGTTCGGTCAATCTGTACACTCGGGGTGTCGCTAGTGAGCCTGGTGTGATGGCACAAATATCAATCTCTTGTGCATCCTACCTGGCATCACTAACGCCATCCCGGGATGTTCATATTTGTTTCGACCAACAAAGTATGAGGCATTCCATTTAGTTCATACTAGCTACTTCTTAATTGCATTGGCCTTTCTTCCATTTTAGTGCCGATGATTAGAATGTTTGGTCACCTATACGCCGCAATATACTTTGTAGACGAGCCCCTTTCCCTGGCCGCCGTTCCGTGAACGAGTCCTTGATGAGACAACAACGCCGACATGCCTCTCCGGCGCAGCACCACTTTTTCTTCTCTCGCCGTCCAGACGTGAACGAGTCCTTAATGCCAAGACGGTGCCAGCCTCCCTAGCATCATGCCGACCCTCGTTGTCGCGCTTCAGGCCGTATCGATCATGCGCCCTGCATTCTTCGCCTTCTTGCCCGGTGAACGAATAGACTAATCGTTGGAATAAGGAAGCCGATGACGGCCGATCGCAATTTAATCTTGCGACCGGCTGTCATCGGTTTCCTTATTCCAACGATCAGCCTATTGGTTCACCGGGCAAGAAGGCGAACAGCTGCGGCGCGGACACACGGCTTGAAGCGCGGCAACACGGCCCGGCATAATGCTTGGGCAGGCCGGCACGGTCTTTGCATCAAGGACTCGTTCACCGGACAGCGAGGGACCGGCGTGGTTCCGCGACGGAGATGCAGATCGGCGTTGTTGTGTCGTCAAGCACCCGTTGACGGAACGCCGACCGGGGAAAGGGGGCCCTTCCGCAAAGTATTTGTGTTGACCAACAATGTATGAGGCACATATTCTATTTTGTCATTCCATTTGCTTTGAGATTTTCAAAATGCCGATGATTAAAATGTTTGGTCACCGTACACTCGGGGTGGCGTAAGTGAGCCCGGTAAGATAGCACAAATATCAATCTCTTGTGCATCCTACCTGGCCTCGCTTACACCATCCCTAAATGTTAATATTTGTGTTGACCAACAATGTATGAGGCACTTATTCCATTTTGTCATTCCATTTGCTTTGAGATTTTCAAAATGCCGATGATTAAAATGCTTGGTCACTGTTCACTCGTGGGCGGTGTTAGTGAGCCTCGTGTGATTGCACAAATATCAATCTCTTGTGCATCCTACCTGGCTCGCTAACTCCGTCCCGGAATGTTAATATTTGTTTCGACCAACAAAGTATGAGGCCCTTGTCATTCCATTTGCTTTGGTATTTTCAAAATGCCGATGATTAAAATGTTGGTCACCGTACACTTGGGGGTGGCGTAAGTGAGCCTGGTAAGATAGCACAAATATCAATCTCTTGTGCATCGGACTTGGTCTCACTTACGCCATCCCTAAATGTTAATATTTGTGTTGACCAACAATGTATGAGGCACTTATTCCATTTTGTCATTCCATTTGCTTTGACATTTTCAAAATGCCGATGATTAAAATGTTTGGTCACCGTACACTCGGGGCGGCGTAAGTGAGCCTCGGTAAGATAGCACAAATATCAATCTCTTGTGCATCGGACTTGGTCTCACTTACACCGTCCCCGAATGTTAATATTTGTGTTGACCAACAATGTATGAGGCATTTATTCCATTTCTCTTGTGCATCGGACTTGTTGGTCTCACTTTCTTCCATTTTCATCATAGTAGGAACTCGGATGAAGGACCCCGATGCAAGCGAGCCCGGTGGGTAGAGATGACGGAGCAAAGGAGGAACCGGATGAAGACTACTTTGTATCTCGAAATTGTGAATTTTGTATGAATTAAGAGTTGTATGCAAAACATTTGACACTTGCCACTATATATGTATCTCGATCGGGCTCTAAGTAATGTGATGATGATGTCTATGTTATATCCGTGCAATGTACATGATATTTATATTATATCTGAATGTTGCCGTATATAACCCGTGTATCCGTGTATCTGTATTGCTCGTCTATGTATAGCAGAGCAGCACAAAATCGTGTATAATACAAGCAAATTCCGTGGCGCACTAAAAACCAATTATGTGGCGCACGCTCTCGTGGCGCACCTAAGAACACGTGCGCCACGGAAACCTTAATTCTGTGGCGCATGAGCAGGTGCGCCTACGTAAACCTTATTTTTGTGGCGACGTTTCTGTGGCGCACCTCCCATGCGCCACAGAATCCATTTTTCGTGCGCCACTGATGAGGCTTTTCCTACTAGTGTTATATCATCACTTGACTACTAGCCATTTGGTGCAAACAAAACCTGGGAGTATCCAGCAAGAATTCATCCAATGGAACACTGGTTGTGTCAACACAGTGACACAACCAAGGAAATCCAGCAAGGATTTGATCTTATTTAGCCAACCAAAATCACCTAGCACCTAACAGCTAGCTACACCATCAGATATGCAGAAATATATGTTTCTGCAAGTATTTTTCAACATCAAAAGCTACCGCGATCAAGTATGATCAACCAGTAAGCATTTATCCATTCACAGCAAGCCACCAGAGGTGGGAGCTACCAAAACAACAAGGTATTGCTGTTGAGGCCACCTCAACCACACAATCATCCAAACCACCAAGTCATGCACACTTATCATCACCCAAATGGGTTCAAAGAAGGGCTAGGGTACCCAATCAAGGGTTGGCATCCCTCTAGCTCAAGTAAATTAATCATAAGATTCATTACTGCAAGCAGTTCATCTCATTTATCCATTAAATCATGATAAGTTATTCAGATAAATGAATTACACCAGCAACCAGTAACTAGAACTCTTGCAAATGAGCCCAAGGATCACTGCAAGCATTAGTATATGCTTAATTAAGCATAGCAGTCACCAGTACGTGGTGAGGAGCTACACGTATACGAGAGAGCATCACCACAAGGCACATGCATGTAAGCAAAACCAGCAACCACCAAGCAACTGATGATCACATGATCATCAGGGCTTAACAGAGCATGCAAGTACATGCTAGAGCCCAACCTAGCACCAATCCATGAATCATATAAATTACATGGACACAATTAATTAACAGTTGCATCACAGATAATCAAATGAATGATTTATAATTGTATCCAGAAGCACATCAAATACATGATGTACCACTGGATCAAGCTAGGCAAGAATATCACACATCACTGACCTTGCTCAAGCAATGATTACTCAAGTAATCAAACCAGGGATACATATATGGATGGCACACACATATAATTAAGCCATAGCAACAACCAGAGCCAGCAAGCAAGCAATTGAATAAATTGTAGCATGACCAGTAGCATAACAGGAGAAACCTAGCAGGCCATGAGCATTACAAGATGCTCATGAGCAAATACACATGAGTTACAGCAGCAATAATAGCAAGCACACAGGCATAAGCCAGAGAGAGGAGAGCACCAGTACAAGCACAACAATAGAGCTAGGCAGAGCATGGCAAGCAAGCAGCAGCAGCAGCCGTAGGCACACAACAACAGCAAGCAAAGCAGTAGTAGCCAGTAGAGCAGAAGCAGCAGCACGGCATGGCCTCTCCATGAGGAGGAGCAGCCGCAACACAAGCTAGACGAAGAAGGATAAGAAAGGAATAGAGAGAGGGGCATACCTGGAGCAGCACCACGACGTCACCATGGCGGCACGGCGGCACTGCCTGGCCACGGCAACGCCAGCCACGGTCAAGCCAAGCATCGCCGAGCGCAAGCGCTCCAGCACACCAGGCGAGGCAGACGACGTCACCACCTCGCCAGGGACGCCGGCGAGCGCCGAATCTCCATGGGCACCACAAACCGTAACTCGCAGCCGGGTTGGGGGCGAGCGAGGAAGGCCACCAAATCCAGATCGACGCGGACGATCTTGTGCGCCATCGAAAGGCGAGGCGAACGCACACGATCTTGTCGCCGGAGATGGCCGGAGGCAGCGAGGGTAAATCGGAGACGGCGGCGGCGACCGCGAGTCGCCAGCGCACGGGGAGGTTAGGGTTCGTAGAGGCAACGCGGGGAGAAACGGTGTGAGCGACCGAACGGGTCGGTTGTACCCGAGTGGGTCTAACCCAACCCATTGGGCTCCACTGACTGGTGGGCCCGAGGGCATTTTGGACATTTCATAAATGCCCATTTAATTAAAAACGTTCACAGAATTTTATAAAATAAATATAGCTCTAAAAAAATAAGTAAAAATATAAAAACCACTTAGAATAAAATTCTCTATCATAATAAAATATGAAATGGAATTTTTGAGACAATTAAAAATGAGTCACATTTAAATGCAAGGAATTACTTATTAAAAATTGAACCTGGTATTTTTAATGATAAAAATAAGTCCATAAATACTTTTGGACTTTAAAAAAACCACCTTGACAACATTTCAAGGTAGTATTTTACTCTAAACAGAGTATCCCTAAATTGTTCTTAGTAATTACCTCTTACATGAAATAATAAAGCATCGGGAAAGGGGAAACAAACCCTAAAAGCTGAATCATGCATAATTGCCTCTTTAACCATTGCCCTTATCGGACAATGATGCTATTTTTCAGCAACAGAGGACAAGGGTCAGTCCACACCATCGAACTGCAACACTTTGCAGTCTTCAGGCAAGTTCATCGCTTCCTCATGTCATTTGAGTATTTTTACCAAATTACTTGCAAAGTACTATACTTATCACTCGTGCATGAAAAGCAAAAGTACTACTTTCATAACTATGAATATGACTATGTGGTTGGCAATGGAACCATGGAATGTGTTGACATGGTGGAGGTTCCATTGCAAGGGTTTATATCCATCTAGGATTAAACAACAAATGTCATCCACTGATTCTTGTGTTGTAAAACTAGTGTTAACCATAAGATCTGGAGTGGGACGGAGTAGTCAATTGTATTTCCACCTCTCGTACATCAACGGATGCGCTTACCGTAGACACTTGATCCAGTTAAGGCCAAGCGGTAAGGTGGGGAACCCGTTAAACTCCCCACGGTAATGCGTTCTATGATGGGTTAGCCCAGAACTGTTGTCGTGGTCGGGGGCCATCCTTAATTGGTATAAGTACACCTGCGAGGACCCAGGGTCGGGGATTGCAACAAAGGGTGGGTGTGCGAGGTAGAGGAGGAATATGATTGGCTAAGACCTTATACCGGGCCTCACACCAAAGGAAGTGTGGACGGGAAAGCTGCCCGGTTGGAACCATGGTTAAGATCTCTTATGGGTAAAGCAACACACCTCTGCAGAGTGTAATGAATCGTGACCTGTCACTCCCTGTTCCGGGTTTGGAACTGCGAACGCTGCCGGAAAGGAACTCCATGAAGTTCTAGTAAACCGGTGAAGGCTGACGGACATAGTTCTTCTAAATAAAAGCAACCTCTTGAAGAAATGATTATCAAAACCTGCATTGGTATTAGATTTTCTGGTCTGATATCGTAGCTAGTGCATTAAACACCTCTTTTCTATAATGAACTTGTTGAGTACGCTCGTACTCATACCACTCTTAAATCCCCTGCTTAGATTGCCTGAATCGTCTTGAGGAGAACATCGACAACCTAGAAGGAGCAGAAGAAATCTTCTATGAAGAGCCAGACCTCTCCGGAGGTGTAGAAGGTGTAGACTATCTTATAGTCTACGGAGCCGGGAACGGTTCCGAGGGAGAACAAGCATAGAGTACCCTACTAGAAGTAGTAACCGAGAAGTGTGAACACTTAGTACTTAGCTGCTCGAGTAGAATAAGATGTATGACCTGCTGAGACTACTATATTGTAAGTTAAGTTGGGTTCACCTCAAACCCAGGAGTATTCCTCTTAGGACCCAAGAGGAACTCCGAGATGATATGTATGTATGGTTTGTAATAATAAATGAATGAGTTATGGACCAGCTATGTTCTGTTGTACTACTCTGAGGGATGTAATATTTGCGGATTGGTAGTTCGTGAATGTTATATCAACGACTGGCATACTACAACATGCAGTGGTATGCAGGGTCACTACACTTAGTAAGGCTCTACTAGACTAGTTTTTTGACTGTTGATGGTTAAGATTTCCTAGCGATGAACAAGTGTTGTCAATTAACAACAGGTTCATGTCATTAGGAGAATGACTTTATGGACAAAACCTAACTAAGAAAAGCAATTAGGTCTTGTCACCATGTTTAAATTGTTGTAGCTTTTCAATGTCAAGTATCCCAATCAGTAGACCATGAGATTATGTTAGTTCCTAGTACCGGAAGAATAGTTTGGGGGCATCAGCCATCACTTTGTGATTTGGTTATCGTAAAGGTATCTTTTACGTATCTCAGAAAGTGCTTGTTGGGTAGTACCCATCAAGACCTGGATTTTTTTCCATCCATGTGACAAAGAGATATAATCAGGGCCCGCTTGGTAACGCTGAAAGGACACAGATGTCCCCTAGAGGGGGTGAATAGGCGATTTAAAACTTTTACGAGATGGGCTTCACAAATTTGGAATAAAAATAGCGCTTAGAACCCAAAACCTATGTACTACGGTTCACCTATGTGCACCAACAACTTATGCTAAGCAATACACACAACTATGTGATATCAAGATATATAACTTCAAGCACGATGGCTATCACAAAGTAAAGTGCATAAGTAAATAGCTCGGGTATACAGATAACCAAGGCACGCGGGAGACAATGATTTATCTCAAAGTTCACACTCTTGCGAGTGCTAATCTCCATTGTAGAGGTGTGGTTGCTTAGTGCTCGTGAACGCCACAAGAGGCCTCACCTTGAGGTGTGGTTGCTCAATGCACACCAACGCCACAAAGGCCTCACCCCAATATGCGGTAGTCACATCACACACCGAGCGCCACAAAGGCCTCATCTTATTCTCCGTTGATCCTCGCCACAAAGGCCTAGGTCACGATTCCATTAAGGGATTTGCTTCGAGGCGGAAATCGGGCCTTACACAAAGCTTGAGGCACACATCCACAACTTAATTGGAAGCTCCCACAAAGGCCTCAAATCCGTCTATGGTTTCAGGAACCCAAGAGTAACAACTTTCTTGCTTTCACCTCCACGAATCACCGTGAAGAACTCAAACCTATGCACCAAATGCAATGGCAAGAACACCACTAAGATGCTCAAGTTCTTCTCTCTCAAATTCCAACAAAGGTACTGTTGTGAATGAGCGACTAGTATTCACAGAGGGCCATAGGCCAGTACATGTACATGTGTGACAATGTGCAGGTAAGCCCCTCATACACTGGGGAATAACAGAAAAGGGACTATACAACTCTAACACCCCCCCTCAAACTCATGGTGGATCAACCACACTGAGTTTGGAGAGAAAGAAACCATGATGTGCTCTAGTCTGGGACTTCGTGAAGAAGTCAGCAAGCTGAAGCTCTGAAGGCACATAATGAAGAGCCATAACCTAATGCTGCACAGCATGACGCACATAGAAGGCATCAACACCGATGTGTTTGGTGAGCTCGTGCTTCACCGGATCACGCGCAATACTGATGGCACCAGTACTATCCGATAAGAGCAGAGTCGGAGCGTCAGCAGAAACACCAAAATCCGCAAGTAACCAGCGTATCCAAGTCACCTCAGCCGTCACTAGAGCCATCGCTCGCAACTCAGCCTCAACACTCGAATGAGAGACTGCAACCTGCTTCTTGGTCTTCCAAGAAATGAGAGAGCCACCAAGAAAGACACAGTAGGTAGAAAGAGACTTGCGATCCTCTGGATCACTAGCCCAGGTAGCATCTGAGTAGGTCTAGAGCTGTAAGGAGCTGGAGCGAGGAAAGAAAATCCGACGGGAGATAATGCCACGAAGATAGCGAAGGACACGAAGAAGATGACTATAGTGGACACTAGTGGGAGCAGCCATGAACTGACTCAGAATGTGGACTGGGTAGGAGATGTCAGGACGTGTGACAGCAAGGTAGACAAGACTCCCAACCAAGTGACGATAGCGAGTCGGGTCCGGAAGAGGATCACCATTAGTGGAACAGAGGCGGACATTGAGCTCCATAGGAGTCTCGACAGTGCGCTCATCACCAAGAGCGGCACGAGTGAGAAGGTCCTGAATATACTTCTCCTGGGATATATAGAAGCCATCAGAGGTAGAAGAAACCTCGAGCCCAAGAAAGTAGCGAAGAGGACCAAGATCAGTCATGAGAAACTGATCGCGAAGATGGGCCTTGACAAAGGCAATGTACTCAGGGTCGTCGCCTGTGATGATCATGTCATCAAAGAGTCCGACCACGAGAGGATGTGTGGACAAAGAGTGCAGGGTCATGTGCGCTAGGGACGAAACCAGCAGCGGTGACCACAGAGGCAAAACGCTGAAACCAGGCGCTGATACGTCTCAAACGTATCTATAATTTCTTATGTTCCATGCTAGTTTTATGAAAATACTCACATGTTTTATATACACTTTACATCATTTTGATGCATTTTCCGGCACTAACCTATTAACAAGATGCCGAAGCGCCAGTTCCTGTTTTCTGCTGTTTTTGGTTTCAGAAATCCTACACAGGAAATATTCTCGGAATTGGATGAAACAAAAGCCCACGGTCTTATTTTCCACGGAGCCTTCCAGAAGTCCGAAGAGGAGACGAAGAGGGGCGACGAGGCGGCCACACCCTAGGGGGGCGCGGCCCCACCCCTGGCCGCGCTGCCCTATGGGGTGGGCCCCTCGAACGTCCCCCGACTCTGCCCCTTCGCCTATTTATTCCGTCCGTCGCGAAACCCTAGTACCGAGAGCCACGATACGAGAAAAGTTACCGAGATGCCGCCTCCGTCAACCCCATCTCGGGGGTTCTCGAAGATCACCTCCGGCACCCTGCCGGAGAGGGGAATCATCACCGGAAGGCTCTACATCACCATGCCCGCCTCCGGACTGATGCGTGAGTAGTTCATCCTTGGACTATGGGTCCATAGCAGTAGCTAGATGGTTGTCTTCTCCTATTGTGCCATCATGTTTAGATCTTGTGAGCTGCCTATCATGATCAAGATCATCTATTTGTAATGCTACATGTTGTGTTTGTTGGGATCCGATGAATATGGAATACTATGTCAAGTTGATTATCGATCTATCATATATGTGTTGTTTATGATCTTGCATGCTCTCCGTTGCTAGTAGAGGCTCTGGCCAAGTTGATACTTGTAACTCCAAGAGGGGGTATTTATGCTCGATAGTGGGTTCATGCCTCCATTGAATCTGGGACAGTGACAGAAAGTTCTAAGGTTGTGGATATGATGTTGCCACTAGGGATAAAACATCAATGTTTTGTCTAAGGATATTTGTATTGTTTACATTACGCACAATACTTAATGCAATTGTCTGTTGTTTGCAACTTAATACTGGAAGGGGTGCGGATGCTAACCCGAAGGTGGACTTTTAGGCATAGATGCATGCTGGATAGCGGTCTATGTTCTTTGTCGTAATGCCCTAAGTAAATCTCATAGTAGTCATCATGATATGTATGTGCATTGTTATGCCCTCTCTATTTATCAATTACCCAACTGTAATTTGTTCACCCAACATGTTATTTATCTTATTGGAGAGACACCACTAGTGAACTGTGGACCCCGGTCCATTCTTTTACATCCGAAATACAATCTACTGCAATCATTGTTCTCTGTTGTTCTTTGCAAGCAAACATCATTCTCCACACCATACGTTTAATCCGTTGTTTACAGCAAGCCGGTGAGATTGACAACCTCATTGTTAAGTTGGGGCAAAGTATCTTGATTGTGTTGTGCAGGTTCCATGTTGGCGCCGGAATCCCTGGTGTTGCGCCGCACTACACTCCTTCACCAACAACCTTCACGTGGCCTTCATCTCCTACTGGTTCGATAACCTTGGTTTCTTACTGAGGGAAAACTCGCTGCTGTACGCATCACACCTTCCTCTTGGGGTTCCCAACGGACGTGTGCTTAACACGTCATCAGGCGCGAGGGGTTTGCTTAAGGCCATAGAGAGAGCGCCGGAGACGACAGACCATGCCATCGGGAACAGAGTAGCCAGGAGGTGGCTGCATGTATACCTCCTCACTTAACTCACCGTTAAGAAAAGCATTCTGCACATCAAGCCGAGAGACGGACCGGTGACGAACGAGAGCAACGGCAAGAAGAGTACGAACAGTGGTCATGTGAGCCACTCGGAGCAAAGGTCTCGTCATAGTCACGGCCATGCTTCTGCTGAAAGCCGCGAGCGACAAGTCGAGCCTTGTAGCGCTCAAGAGAACCATCGGAGCGAGTCTTGATCTTGTAGACCCACTTGCAGGTGATGGGACGAACATAGGAAGGAGGAGTGACAACCTCCCAAGTGCCAGTATGCTCAAGAGCAGCAATCTCCTCAGCCATCGCTAGCTGCCATTCGGGATGAGCAAGGGCATCCCGATAAGAGGTCGGCTCAAGGGTAGCAGAAAGCCCGTAGTGAGTGGGAGAATAGCAATCAGGAGGAGGAGGAGGACGAGCATGAAGATGATGAGTCGGCTCAGACGGAGAGGGCATCGCATCAGAGGTAGAGGGCATGTCAGGAGAAGCAGCATCATCCTCATGGGGACGACGGGAGTAGTGAAAAGGGTAAGGAGGGACCACCGTAGGCGAGGAAGGTGACATGGGAGAGGAAGGTGTGGAGGGTGGGGAAGGCGGTGAGGGAGGAGAGGGGGGTCTGGTGGGCGAGGGAGGAGAAGGTGGTGAGGGACTCGGCGGTGTAGGGACCTGAGGCATAGGAGGAGGTGAGTTAGGGAACATGAGAAAAGAGATATCATCCGCCGAGAAGGAAGAGGGGGAGGGACGCGGGTAGAAAGGACGCGACTCATCAAAAGTGACATCCCGAGATATGCGCATCCGACGACCAATAGGATCCCAACACTTATATCCCTTGTGCTCAGGGCTGTAGCCAAGGAAAACACACTCAACAGATTGAGTAGTCAGTTTGGTGCGTTCGCGTGGAGCAAGAAGAACATAGCAAACGCAACCAAAAAGGCGAAGAGTCGAGTAATCAGGAGTGTGACCAGTAAGACGCTCAAGAGGAATGCCACCCTGCAAGGCTGTGGAGGGCTGAAGGTTGATGAGGTAGGTGGAAATAGACACAGCCTCAGCCCAGTAATGAGGAGGAAGAGAGGCAGCGATCATCATCGCACGAGCCGTCTCAAGAAGGTGGTGATGCTTGCGCTCAGCCACACCATTTTGGGCATGTGCACCAGGGCAGGAGAATTGGGCAAGAGTGCCCTGCTCAGCAAGAAAACCATGCAACAGCTGGGAGATATACTCACCGGCAGAATCAGCCCTAAAGACACGTACATGCGTGGAAAACTGAGTATGGACCATGGCAGCAAACCGCTTATATATGGAGAGAACCTCGCTGCGAGAGGTCATAAAATAAGTCCAAGTGTGGCGAGAGAAGTCATCGATAAAAATAACATAGTAGCAGTGGCCCCCCTTGGAAGCAAAGGGTGCAGGACCCCATACATCAGAATGGACCAAATCAAACGGACGCTGAGATACAGACTCACTGGTAGGATAAGGTAACTGATTCTGTTTACCAAGCCTACAACCCTGACAACCCTGGAGCGAGACATCTCCTGAGACAGACCCCAGAAGACCTTGACGAAGTAAAGACGACAAGCGAGAACCACAAAGATGACCAAGACGATGATGCCACTACTGAAAGGAGGCGGTAGTGGAAGCAGCAAGCACACATGGTGCAGTCGGTGAAGTGGTGGAGGAAGGAACATGAAGCAAGTCAAGCTCCCAAAGTCCATGGGAGTCACGGCACCGAGGGCCAGCCCCAACCAGTGCCTGAGTGTGAGTGTCCTGAACAAAACAATAATCAACATCAAGAATGACCCGACAACCAGAATCAGTGAGTTGAGCAGCGGAAAACAAGTTCATGGTAAGACGGGGAACATGAGAAACATCAGAAACGGAAAACGAGGAAGTAGAAAGAGTGCCACGACTAGCAATAAGAAGAGAAGTACCATCGGCAGTAAGAACACAAACATGAAGAGGAAGAGGACGAAGAGAAGAGAGAGAGGAAGAATCAGGAGACATGTGAAAAGAAGCTCCAGAATCCAGAACCCACGAAGATGTACCTGAATGTGGAGAGGAAACAGCCGCGGAGGCGGCGGTACCCATCGAAGCAGAGCTGGAGGAGGTAAGGAGATGCTGAAGTGTCGCTATATCCTGCTCAGTAAAGCCAGTGGCGACAGGCGCTGAAGGTGGAGCACGAGGAGGCACACCCCGCTGCTTCTGATAGCAGTCAGACTCAAGGTGACCAGTCCTCCGACAGTGAGTGCAGAAGCGAGGAGGGCGAGGGCGACTCCCACCACGAGAAGAGCGGGCTCCTATAGAAGAAGCAGGCGCTGGTGTGGGTAGGAGCGGCGGTGTAGGAGCAGGGGGGACTCGAGCGGCAAGAACAGAAGGTGTCCCAAGCAGTCCAGCACCACGCAGACGGGTCTCCTCAGCATGAAGCTCAGTCAATACCTCTGAGATAGGAACATGGCCTCGAGCAAACAACTGAGCACGACGAGGCTCAAACTCTGGACGAAGTCTAGACAGGAACTCATGGATCCTCTGGAAGTCCATATCTGAACGTACTGTCCGACAACACTGGCAAGTACCACAAATAGCACTGTGAAGGGAGTCAAGTTGGCGCCAGATCGCCGCACTCTGGGTGTAGAACTCATCAACATTAGAGTCACCCTGCTGAAGATCATGCTCCTAACACAACACAGACAAATACAGAGAATCCCCAGAGGGCTGATAGCGCTAACGAATGTGAGACCACATCTCAGCGACAGTAGCAAGGCCCATAAACTCAGAAGCAAACTGTGGCTGAACACTCTGAGAAAGAACGGCAGCAGCCCTGGCATCCTCATCACACCACTGAGTAAAGGCAGCCAAACTGTCACGGTAAGAGCCTAGTGCCTCTTAATATGCAAGTACCTGCTCCTCATATGCCTCATCAGCAGCAGTCTCTGTAGACTTGGCGGCATCCCGATCAGCCTCAGAAGCATCCTCAGGAAGGGCCTGTGGCACGGACGGCGGGGTAGGAGGCACAGGAGTTGTGGGACGCGGCGGACAAGAGACCTCGCCGGTGAGAACACCCCACAGCCGAAGACCACGCATGTGAATGCGCATAAAGGCAGCAAACTCTCCATAGTTGGTACCATCGAAGATCACAGGACAACGAGGGATACTCACGTAGCCAGAGGACGCCATTTTTTCGTCAACCCTCAGATCTGCATCTGGCCCGATCCAGTTGTGAGTGGTGGCTCACGAGCAGAGAGGCTCGGCAGCACTTCACGAGAAGCCAAGGCTGACAGCACGTGGGCTGGCCAGCTGAGGGCTGGGCGGCGCCGGTGGGTCGCCGGAGATGGCCGGTCGGAGCAGGCGGCGCCGGAAAAGGGGCCGGGACGAGGCCGGCTAGGGCGGGGCGTGGCCGGCCGTGGCAGGGACGGGGCCAGCCGGAGGTGGCCTGGACGGGGCCGGCCGGGGATAAGGTCGACCGGAGCTTGGCCGGCTTGCACCGGGTTCAGCAGATCGGGGCAGCAGGAGCTCCAGATCGAGCTCCAGCACGACGAAAAAGAAGGCTAAAAGAGCTCGATCCCGACAAGCACGGGAGAGAAGAAGGAAGGTGGAGCAGCGGCGGCCGGAAGGATCATCGGCGGCGGCGCGGATCGAGCACGGAGTTGCAGCGTGCAAAGAGCTAAACCTAGAGCTCTGATACCATGTTGTGAATGAGCAACTAGTATTCACAGAGGGCCATAGGCCAGTACATGTACATGTGTGACAATGTGCAGATAAGCCTCTCATACACTGGAGAATAACGGAAAAGGGACTATACAACTCTAACAGGTACAAAAGTTGTTGTGGAAATAAGAGAGGAAGAACAAATAGGAAGATGAACACCAAATTTCTTCCAAGAACTAGATCTAGAGATTCCCTCACAAAGAGAGAAATTTGATTTGTGGGGTTGTAAATTTAGGTCTGCTCTATCTTTTACTCAAATTTGAGCAACAATCGTGGAGAGATTTGAGGTAGAGGAAGCCAAATATTGGCAATGGAGGAGAGCAAAAAGTGTGTCAAGCAAAAAAAAAAAAAAGAGGAGGAAGAAGACTATAAAAAGAGGTGCCAGAAATTCTGCCTGTTGGGGCTGTTCAGGCAAGGGTCGGTAGTACCGGCCTGCTTGTGGCGGTACTACGGCGAAGCGAGCGGGAAAACCTATACACCGACCAGGTCGGTGGCTACCGGCCACCGCAGACCCCTGGTCGGGTTTTGGGCCAGGCCCAGTTCGCTGTCTTTTTTCCGGTTTTCTGTTTCTTTTGTCGTTTTTTATTTTTTTCCTTTTCTTTTCTGTTTCTTTCTTATTTCTTATTTTGTTTTTCTTCTTTTTGTTCAAATCTAAAAAAAAATCAAATTTAAAAAATGTTCAAAATAAAAAGGTGTTCAAATTCGAAAATTGTTCAAATTCGAAATTGTGCAAATTCGAAAATCGTTCAATTTCAAAATTTGTTCAAATTCCAAAATCGTTCGATTTCAAAATTTATTCAAATTCGAAAAATATTTTCAAATTTCAAAAATGTTCAAAATAAAAAAGTGTTCAAATTCGAAATTTGTTCAAATTTGAAATTGTGCAAATTCGAAAATCGTTCAATGTCGAAATTTGTTCAAATTCCAAAATCGTTCAATTTCAAAATTTATTCAAATTCGAAAAATATTTCAATTTTTGAAATTTGTTCAAATTTGAAAATCGTTCAATTCAAAATTTGTTCAAATTTCAAACTGTTCAGATTTTAAAACGGAGAAAAAATAAGAAAGGAAAAAATAAAAACAAACTTGGGCCGGCCCGCCCAACATACCGAATCCACAGCGAACCAGTCTCAGTGAATCGTGGGCCGGCCCAACAAGGACCTGGGGGTGGTCGGTGGCTGTTATACACCGACCAGGTCGGTGTAAAGCAGCTCCCGAAGCGAGCGGCGCGGCAAGCAGCGCGGCGTGCGAGCGAAACCGGAGCCAGTCGAGCGAGCGCGCAGCGCGAGCGTGCGCGAGGCCAGCGAGGCGAGCAGGCAGCGGCCCAAAGCGAAGCAAGCGGCGACCTGGGCAGGGAGCATCGGGGCGGCCTGGCAGTGCCGGCCTCGGCGGCCCAGCAGTGCACAAACTTGGCAAGTGTCCAAAGCATTCTTGATTCTTTTGTATCTGTTTGTCTGAACAGCAAGGCTCCGAGAAGCTAATTTCCAACCAAAAACCCTGATCTTTGGAGGAACATTGGCTTTCCAAATGAGGTCCCATAATTTTCTCTCACCATTTGGATTAGTACTGGATCCATTGCCGCTTGTGTTTGATCTATTCATCAAGGCAGAGTGATAAGCATTTCTAACAGAAAAAATGCCTTCGGGGTCTGGGTTGCAAGCAGCAAAATCTTCACCATCAATTTTCGGAATACGAATTTTCAAGGTCTCTTCAGCATCATGAGGGTAGAAGACATAATTGACCAGATCAGACTTCCAGTCCATTGTATCATGGTTGATAAGGACAGAAACCCATCTAAGACACAGCGCGAGTAGCATATTTAGTTGGACAATTCTGCAAAGGATGCAATTTGCATTCTCGCACACATCTATCGATTACAGTCTTAACGAATCGATCTGATTAGAGAATAATAAAATTACACGGGATTAATCAATCGTGATTGGCTTGCCAGAAGAGACTTGTTGATCCAGCAAGAAGGAAACCAACCCAGAGAAGTGGGGAACAGATTATGAGCAAGAGAAGAAACCCTGGTCGATGGATCGCCCAGGGAAGAACGACCTCCGTGCCAACAACACTAGAATCCCTTCGTCAGTCCAGCGCCCGCCGGAGCCATCTTCTTCGACGCCGGCGACGCGCGACACGCGCGGAGCAGTTAAATTCAGTTACCGCGCGTGCGCGCGCGTTCGCTAGACTGGGCTGGCCTGAATGGTCTACTAATTGACACCTGCTACGCTAGAGCTGCATGCGGCGGCGCGTGGCCGTGTGCAGGAAGCATCGGTCACGTCCTGACACGGCGCAGCGCGAGGTAGGCGAGGAGCCGGTACCCGAAGAACATTGCGACGAGCGCCGCGATGCAGGTCGCCGTGCTGGCCTCGCCGTGCGTTGAGTCCGGCGGGAGCAGCCGAGCGAGGTGGCCGCCGTACTGCACGGCGATGAGCAGGCGGAAGCAGTAGTATGTGAAGGAGGTGTACTTGGCCCACACCATGAACCCCGGCACGTTGTGCACGTAGAAGCCGCCCGTGAGGAGGTAGGCGAGCATGATGACGGTGGCGAGCGTGGAGGCACGCTTGGCGTCCATCATGAGGGCGCCGATGGCGAGCCCGAGCCCCTCGGCGACGAGCACGTAGGAGAGGATGACGAGGAGGGTGAGCGCGAACGCGGTGGGCGCCGGGTTGAGCCCGGCCATGAGGTAGACGATGACGGTGAAGGCGGTGGGCAGGGCGAGCTCCATGGGCAGGTCGCCGGCCATCCTGGACATGAAGTAGGACGAGAGGGAGTACATCCCCGAGGCGCGCTCCCGGGCCAGCACGGGCCGCTCCTGCGGGAAGGCGAAGACGGCGTTGAAGGAGGCGAAGACGCCCCAGAAGATGGAGACGAAGAAGAGCAGGCCCATCCGGTCCTGCACCTCCAGCGGCGTGGAGCGCCACCACATTGACCCCGCCACCAGCGCTGGCGCGATGATCTGGAAGAGGCGCAGCGAGGTGAAGGTCTCGTGGCGGCGCTCCTTGAGGCTGCGCCGGAGCAGGATGGTGAACTGGTTCGTCCAGGTCGTGCACCCGCTGCAGCTCTCCAGCGGCTGCTGCTGGTGCTCGCTGGACGCGTGGTTGTCGGGGACGAGCGCGCCGGCGTTGATGGCGGCCTTGACCTTGGGGGCCAGCACCCTGCTGTAGGACGCGATGAGCGTCTGCTTCACGCTGCCTCCCGCCGCCGGGGAGTCGCTGTACTCTGCTTGAGCAAAGCCTGCACAAGAAGAGATTCATTCAACAGTTAGAGAACAGAACGATCTTTCGCAGAAAACAAACAATCCTTAAAATCAGACGAAGATATCATGACGTTCAGTTCGTTTCTGTGTGGAATCTAGCGGACGCCGCCATGAATGACCCCTGCTTCGAGTCGACCGACGTGGTGGCTGGCCATCCAACGGCTCAAAAGGATGCCTCGTCAAGCAGCAGGAAAAGGAAAGGAGGTGGCGAAATTGCAGCGATAAATGATTCCTCCTGTCGAAAGCGGCCAACGGTAGTGACAGGGGCACTTGGGAACAATATCGACGGTGGTTGCCGCCGGGATCCTTCTCCTTCACCTTCTCAGCTCAGGTGGCTCGTGCGTGCTAATAATGGGGAAGAAGGAAGGAACCCGATCCAACTGAAAGCTGTCACGGGTGTCGGATCTACGTGTCTACAGCTTTGCTGCCTAATTATCAGTTTTCAGAACTCTCAGACCACCCAACATCGCTTAACCATCTTGCCTCGTATGTGCTCCCTCCGATCCGTGTTAAGCGTAGCTGATTTAGTACAAAGTTGCACTGAATCAGCGAGACTATGTATTCATGCGCCAACGGTGGACAGTGCTGCACTGAGAACATGACACTTTACCAAACATATAACTATCGTTTAAAAGCGCAGCACTGAAATTATGCGGTTTTGCTGTGCAAGATAAGCATGAAGTGAGGTGATGTATGTCTAAAAAAGAAAATGGTGTGAGGTTATGAGGAGAAGGACCAAATCTTGACCCAAATACTTTCAGATGTGATTGTGATTAGATTTCTTTCCAGGAAACCTGTAGAGTATAGACAAAACCCTGGAGGGCAATGACCACTGAAATCGTAAACCCTGGTCGCCCTAAATTGCGGATGAACAGGCCGAGGATGCGACCTCGTGACTAGACAGTGCTTGCATTACACTGGAGTAGCATAGCAGCAGCAGTAGAGTGGAGGGAACGCATTGGGCCGTGTAGCTATCGGCCGATAGGCCCAATAGCAGTGTCCCACCGGTCCCGACTTCTTCCCTAGCTGACATGTGTCCGGTGGGTGCGATTATTCAACCCTAACTAAAGTGCTTTGCGCAAAAGCTAGTAGTGAGAGAACACACACTACACTAGCTTAGCTTAGCTTGGCTTGGGCACTCGCATCATCATCATGATGCCACTCTTTTTATTTCTGCCCCCTCTCAATCGATCCGATCTTTTTGTTGGGTGCACTCCACACTATATGCATGCCCACCAGATCAGGGGTTTTACTTGTCATCACTGATCTAATACCTAGTCACAATGCTAAAAGGGGAACGAACATCAACACGTAAGATTATGCTGCTAATGTTGCCTTTGGCGTTCAGTTTCTCTTTCTAGCTAGATTTTTTTAGTGGTTTGGCGTATCTAGATTGTTAGTAGTGAGTAGTGTTCTTACTCATGCATGTCGGAACTAGCTAGGAAGCATCGATGGCTTGGTTTAGCTAAGTTTCATGGAGAGAAGAACAAGTTGCTAATGGTAGCGGCACTGAATTGAATTTGGTAGCAGCACGAGAATGAATGAATCAACTCACCATTAGCGAGGTCCAGCATGAAGTCGGCCGGGTTGACGTGGAACCCCGGCGCGAAGCCGACGGAGGCGAAGTAGTCCATGGCATCGCGGCCCGGCCCGTAGTACATGCAGCTGCCCTCGGCAAGCAGCAGCACGGAGTCGAACGCCCGGTACACGCGGCTGGACGGTTGGTGCACCGACAGCACCACCGTGCGCCCCTTCCGCGCCAGCGCCGTCAGCGTGGCCACGAGGCGGGAGGCGGCGGTGGAGTCCAGCCCGGAGGTGGGCTCGTCGAGGACCAGCAGGCTCGGGTTCACCAGCAGCTCGTGCCCGATGCTCACGCGCTTCCGCTCGCCGCCGGACACGCCGCGCACGAACGCGTTGCCCACGATCGTGTCGGCGCACGCGCCCAGTCCCAGCTCCGCGATCACCGCCTCGGCGGCGGCCAGCTTGGCGGAGGTGGGCGCCGAGGTCGGGAGCCGCAGCATGGCGCAGAAAGCCAGCGTCTCGCGGACGGTGAGGTGCGGGTGGAGCACGTCGTCCTGGGCCACGAACCCCGTGCGGCGCTGCACGGCGCGGCCCGGCGCGCGCCCGCCCGCCAGCACGGTGCCGGTGTGGCGACCGGAGATGCGGCCGCCCAGGATGGAGAGCAGCGTCGACTTGCCGCTCCCCGACGGGCCCAGCACCGCCAGCACCTCCCCGGGCCGCGCCTCGCCCGTGATGCCCTTGAGGATCGTCCGCTCCTCCACGCCCCCGACGCCGCCCATCACTCCGCCGCCTCCGCCCGAGTGCGATATCCTCCCCGGCGGCTCCTTCGCCGCCGCAGCAGCCGTGCGCTCCACCTTGACGCGGTAGGCTACATCGATGAACTGCAACCACAGCATCAAAAGCACACGCGCCGTCAAAAACTACTCCACGATGATTTGAAACCGCGATTCCGCGCGCAGATAGCAAGCTAGCACACACGTGCACGCCACATATGAATATCATGCATGATGCGTGTGTAGAGCTAGCTACCAACCTGGAGGTTTAGCGGCGTGCAGACGGACGTCAAGAAGCAGTCCATCTTGGACGACGCCGGCGCCGGCGGCGGTAAGGCGACTACGCCGGCGGCCCCGCCGTGCATGCCCTGCCCGTTCGGAGGCATCGCGTTGTTCGGTCGCAGCTGGAGCTCAGTTTCCTCTCAAAGATATGGTACACGATCGATCAAACGGAGAAGATGGCGATGAGTTAGCGATCGATCGATGGAGTGGAGATGGTGGTGGTTGGCGCGCGCGTGGATGGTGGTGGTGATCGATCGAGTGTGAGAAGAGGATCGAAGGGGAAGTGGGAGGTGGGAGGGGTATATAAAGGAGGTGGCGGCCATGGCACATGGACATGGAGGGTGGTGAGGGCCACGTCACGGTGGCAAGGGAGGCGGCACGTGGCGGGAGGCGCGCGGCGAGTGGAGCGGCGGGCCCACCGGCGGTAGTGTGTGCTTTTGGCGCGCGGCACCCATGCCCCCACCTTTTGGTTTGGCTGGGGTCGCCGTGGAAGAGACGAAGATGGAAGATTGCTGGCTGGTTCGGGGAATCCAAGCGAGGAAGAAAAGGCGCGCGAGAAGATGGGGCAGTGGTGCGGTGGCATCACCACAGCGCGCCTGCGTGCGCACTCCAACAGCCCACGCCGCCGGCCGGCCGAACCGGCCTCCTACTGTGCCGCGGCGGTTAATATTAACATTTCATCATTTTGACCAAACCATAGTCGCAGATATTTTACCCAAAAGTGGGTATACATTTTATGGATTTGCTGTGTTCTTGATACACCGAGAAGATATATATTGTCTCTCGCTCCAGAGAATTGCACATCAAAATATTTAACATGGGTATAAGAGATTGATAAGGTTAGTTGCATAGCTACATATATATAAAGCTGCAAATAAACTACGAAAGGCCCAACCTACTGAACTTTAAGTTAGGAATAAACACTTAGAATCCTCAATTGTTTTAGAATACTCAATTTAAGAGCAAAAGTTTCTCAACATGAACTTTCCTTTCATAAAATGCTGAACTTAGATGCTTATTCTCAAATGATATATATAGAATTCAGACGATGATCTTCGGAAACTTTGGCCAGTGGTGCACACGCTGAAATTACATAATGTATTTGGATTAGTTGTGTAGAAATGTAATTAGTGGTTAATTAGATTTTAAAAGATCAAATAAGTATTTATATTGCGGCTTAAAAAAGGGTTTAGCTCCAATGTTGGATCTTGCACTTTACTGAACTGATCGACATAGACATCATCGCCAATGTCAAATAGTGTAAAAAAATAGTAACTAAAATGGAAAAGTAAAAAAAATAAACATTGTTCTTAGAAACACTAAAATTCCACTAAATTAATGATCAAGGAAAAAAATCATGTGTTTTAAAGAGAGGAAAAAATAAAACTATATAATCCTTATAAGACAAGATAAGTTTAGAGTGTGATATTTTCAAAATTTGTTTGGATAAACGGGATACTGAAAAAATGTGTTACTATTTGCATAAATGTTATTATTTCCATAAATATCCTATTTTTATCATAATACTATATTTTACAAAAAATGGCTATATCATTCTAGATTTTCCCACACATATTTGAGATATGATCTAGTTTTAAACTAGCACCTCCAGAGAGTAAAAGGCATACGTCATGCTTTGCTTGAATTGATTGGAGAGATTACAATGGGGTGGCTCACGAGTTGGCTATGGCGATTGCGAGCTAGGTTTGGAGATTGGATCGTTCTACGGTTCCACGCCCGGGTTTATATGAGCACCTCTGACTAGGGTTTACAATGATTTCCGTAGGTTGGTTACAAACGCGTAGGCCTATTGGCCATAGTGCTACTCTTCTACGCTTTCTTCAGGCCCACTCGTTGTCGAGCCCTCCATTCCAGTCGCTCCTGTCGAGTAGCTTGCACTTCCTCGGCCAGTTGATCCTAGCGAATGCACTTAGAGTAATAAGTTTAGGATAGGAATAATGTAGGAATTTATATCTTATAAATTTATGTTGTGAAAATATCTATGTTAATTTGTTCAGTTGGACGATGGTGAAAGATTGTTGCACTACCAATTAAACCAAAAGTCTGAACTGATGGAAAGAGACTAGGCAGTGTATTTATATTCAATAATCCCCCTCGCGTCTAGACTATTTTAGTCCATAGCATGAGTTTGGTGTAGGCCGCAAAATCTTTTTTATTTTTCTTTAAATATTGCAAAAGCAGGGTCTTGAACTTGAGACCTCTTAGCTCTGATACCATGAAAGATTGTTGCACTAGCCAAGTCAACCAAAACTTCGAACTGATTGAAGGAGGCTATGCATTGTACTTATATTTAGCACTCCCCTCGCGTCTAGAATATTTTAATAGTAAGTGTGGGTTCAACGTAGGACGCTAAAATATTTAAGTCCTTAGCGTGGATTCGGTGTAGATCCCGAGAATTTGATATAAACCCTCAAGTCACCGTTGTGGGGAAAAGATGCTTGCTACAACACTCACTTGGAGTCCCAACCAGTTGGTACACACGGAGTTGTTGCCATCACCGATCTCGGGAGATGAGAATTGGTCCTGCGTCGGATGCGGAATGAAACCATTGTCAAAGAAGGCCGGCGAGGAAGGTGATATTGCCGCCCCTCCCCCCGTGGTCCCTCGGTGTTGTGCCCTCGGTAGCTTGGACGATGATGTGGCCGCGTTGCGGTTTCTCAATATGTACACCGCCACATATGACGCATGATCCTCCGCCATATTCTTCAGCAAGGCCCCTCTGTGACACGCGTTGTGGTCACCGGTGACGATGGAGTTCTTCAACACCTTTGCTGCTCATGCCTCGTTCATCCATCCCTCCAGCTTCATTGCCAGGCACTTCTTGCGGCCTAGCTTGCTGAGTTGTAGAATAGTCCGGGGATGGCGGAGATTTCGCACGCACAAAGGAGAGAAGCGGGTGGGAATGTTTCTTGTGGCTGGAGTGGATTTGGGGGGGTATAATTTTCGGGGTGGGAAGGGTATATCCCTCCTATTTTACTGCCACCACGGGCCCGGGCAGATTTTTCAGCGTGTTGCGCATTGATGGCTCCCTTTGTTCAACCCCCTCGCTAGGGTGGCAACACGGGAGTGCCAGACAAAGTTTCGAGCATCTGTTTATGCCGACATGGTTTGATGTACACTGGTGCAAATCATTTTTTGGGCCAGAGCCTCTAAAGCCCGTTTGGGGTGCCTTTCGGGTGAAGGGTTTTGGTGCCCAAGAGGCAATAATAAAGGAATACTTATTATCACCAATCCATGTTCCTGATAATTTTTATATACCATGCTTATTGTATTATCTGGAAACATAATACATTTGTGGAAACATAATACATTTGTGGAATATAAACATAATGTGTCCCTAGTATGCCTCTATACTAGTTCGTGAAATTAGTGTTGGTTATTGGTTTCCATAGTCATGGACATAGTGTCACTTATTAGCGAGGTCATATTATTAAGAAGAAGAATATGATGGACTTGACCTAATCAAAGCGTAGAAATTGATCGTGTTACTTGTAGGATAACGTTGCATAGAAAACAAAAATTTTCCTACCGCGAACACGCAATCCAAGCCAAGATGCAATCTAGAAGACGGTAGCAACGAGGGGGTATCGAGTCTCACCCTTGAAGAGATTCCAAAGCCTACAAGATGAGGCTCTTGTTGCTGCGGTAGACATTCACTTGCCGCTTGCAAAAGCGCGTAGAAGATCTTGATCACGATCGGTTCCGGCGCCACGAACGGGCAGCACCTCCGTACTCGGTCACACGTTCGGTTGTTGATGAAGACGACGTCCACCTCCCGTTCCAGCGGGCAGCGGAAGTAGTAGCTCCTCTTGAATCCGACGGCACGACGGCGTGGTGTCGGTGGCGGTGGAGAACTCCGGCGGAGCTTCGCTAAAGCACGCGGGAGCTATGGAGGAGAGGGGGCGGCTAGGGTTTGGGAGGGGTGGCCGGCCACTCAAGGGGGGCGGCCAGGTTGTGGTCTTGGGGTGGCCGGCCCCTCCCTTGGCCCCTCATTATATAGGTGGATCCCCAAGAGTTGGTGTCCAAGTCTTCGAATAAGACCCGAACCAAAAACCTTCCATAAGAGAGGAAACCTAGCCAAGCTAGGACTCCCACCAAAGGTGGGAGTTCCACCTCCCATATGGGGGTGGCCGGCCCCCTAAGGGGAGTCCACTTGGGACTCCTCCCCCACTAGGGTTGGCCGGCCATGGAGGTGGAGTCCCATGTGGACTCCACCTTCCTTGGTGGTTTCTTCCGGAATTTTCTAGAACCTTCTAGAACCTTCCATAGAACCTTCCGCGACATTTTAATTCACATAAAATGACATCCTATATATGAATCTTATTCTCCGGACCATTCCGGAACTCCTCGTGATGTCCGGGATCTCATCCGGGACTCCGAACAAATATTCGAACTCCATTCCATATTCAAGTACTACCATTTCAACATCCAACTTTAAGTGTGTCACCCTACGGTTCGTGAACTATGCGGACATGGTTGAGTACTCACTCCGACCAATAACCAATAGCGGGATCCGGAGATCCATAATGGCTCCCACATATTCAACGATGACTTTAGTGATCGAATGAACCATTCACATACAATACCAATTCCCTTTGTCTCGCGATATTTTACTTGACCGAGGTTTGATCTTCGGTATCACTCTATACCTTGTTCAACCTCGTCTCCTGACAAGTACTCTTTACTCGTACCGTGGTATGTGGTCTCTTATGAACTTATTCATATGCTTGCAAGACATTAGACGACATTCCACCGAGAGGGCCCGAGTATATCTATCCGTCACCGGGATGGACAAATCCCACTGTTGATCCATATGCCTCAACTCATACTTTCCGGATACTTAATCCCACCTTTATAGCCACCCATTTACGCGCAGTGGTGTTTGATGTAATCAAAGTACCTTTCCGGTATAAGTGATTTATATGATCTCATGGTCATAAGGACTAGGTAACTATGTATCGAAAGCTTATAGCAAATAACTTAATGACGAGATCTTATGCTATGCTTAATTGGGTGTGTCCATTACATCATTCATACAATGATATAACCTTGTTATTAATAACATCCAATGTTCATGATTATGAAACTAATCATCGATTAATCAACAAGCTAGTTAAGAGGCATACTAGGGACTCTTTGTTGTTTACATATCACACATGTATCAATGTTTCGGTTAATACAATTATAGCATGGTATATAAACATTTATCATAAACATAAAGATATATAATAACCACTTTTATTATTGCCTCTTGGGCATATCTCCAACGATCTCCCACTTGCACTAGAGTCAATAATCTAGATTACATTGTAAGGAACCTAACACCCATGGCATTCGGTGTTGGTCATGCTTTGCCCTAGGGAGAGCTTTAGTCAACGGATCTGCTACATTCGGATCGGTGTGTACTTTGCAAATCTTTACTTCTCCATCTTCGATGTACTCGCGAATCGAGTGGTAACGCAGCTTGATATGCTTCAGCCTCTTGTGTGACCTTGGTTCTTGTGCATTGGCGATGGCACCCATGTTGTCACGAGTATATGACTAGTGGGTCCAATGCACTAGGAACCACACCGAGCTCTACAATGAACCTCTTCATCCATACCGCTTCGATGAAGCCTCCGAAGCCGCTATGTACTCCGATTCCGTTGAAGACTTCGCCACCGTGCATCGCTTCGAGCTTGCCCGCTACTTGCGCAGCACCATTCAATATAAACACGTACCCGGATCGTGACTTAGAGTCATCGGGATCGGTGTTCCAACTTGCATCGGTGTAACTTGTTACAACGAGCTCTTGGTCACCTCCATAACAAAGAAACATATCCTTAGTTCTTTTCAAGTATTTCAGGATATTCTTGACCGCTGTCCAGTGCTCCATTCCTGGATGTCGTCGTGGTGAACGAGCAGATGCCATAGGATGGCTTAAGTTGGGGCCGAATGGACGTATGAGGATTCGGGGGAGGGTTTGCGATTAGATGGGAAGAACTTCCGGATGCTCTCCTCAAGAACACAACCAAAGACAGGTATGCAAGAAGAGAGACAAGAGGAAGAACTCTTTACTAGATCGCTAGCTTCATTGATCTCAACATGGTTACAAGTTTCTCAGTACACAGATCTCTCTCTAAGGTCTCGCTACGTGCCCGTGAAGAAGGGCTGCCCCCTCTCCTTATATAGGGGAGAGGGTGGCTTACATTGGAAGAAACCCTAATGGCATCTTTGACTAGACAAACTACTTTACAAAGCTACTTTAATCATAGGCGACACCGGAGTCCTCTTTAATCGGGGCGGCGACGTCCTCCGGCTTCTTTGACCGTCACTCTTCTCTTTATCGTCGGCCCTTCGTCAAAAGCTACTTTGCTTAGCTCATCTTTGTCTTCTAGCTACGAGAGAATCTCGGCCGGTCCTGCAGACAAGCCCTTCCTTCCGGTGCCCCGGTACCTTTTCTACTCGGTTCCGGTATCCCCCTTATGAGGATACCGGCTTAGCCTGTTCAGCCAAACGCCTACCTTAGACTCCGGCACGATTATCTAACCGGTATCCTGATGGCTCAAACCATCCGGTTTGGCATGCCTTTGGCATACCGGGGGTCATCCCCCCAACATTAGTCCCCGAAGCTGGTATAGTCTGACGGATCCTATCCAACAGACCATGCCGGGTTCCCATGTCTTTGATACCGGTTTGATTCATCCGGCGTCACGTTCGGATCCGGCATCTTTGCCGGATCCTCCTCATCTTTTCTTTGCAAGTCATACCTCGGTATCTTATCTTCCGGTTTCTTAACCATTAAACGCTTCCTCGGCGAAGTCGAGAATATCTCGGGCCCCGCGCTGACGGAGACATGCGCACGCGTGGCGATGCGCCGGTGTCGGTTGTCATTTCGCTTCGACTCCCGCGCGCTCATTTAATGCACCGCGGCGGATCCCACTAGCCGTTCCGGATCTCTGCGTGCCCCCGTGTGGCCTTATGTTTTTCGCGTGTATCCCTTCGACACGTGGCGGCCCATGGTGCAAACCGCCGTGGGCCGCGAGGCGAGCCGCCGCGGCCCAGCGGTTTCCAGCCCACTTCCCTCCTTCTATATAAGCGCAACCGCCGTTCCTCTTTCATCTTCTTCGCATTCTCCACTTCCCTGCGCGCGAGTTCATCGCCTCCGTGCCTTTGCCATTCTCCATCGCCGCCGCTTGTTCGAGCTCGTCGCCGGCGAACTTACTCCTTCGTTCCGCCGGACCTCGCTGCGCGGAGATCCTTTGCTTGCAACCTCACCGCGCCCGCGGCATTTGTGTTTCCCCAAGCTGTTCTTCGCCTTGCCGTCGCCGGACTTCCTCGCCGGCCGCGGGCTCGCCGCTCCTCCGGCAAACTTCTCCCTCGCGACTTCGCCGCCTCAGGTTAGGCTCTACGCGCCTTTACCTCTTTCTCTCCTGCACTTTGGATCTCGGGGACGGTAGAGTATTTATTCGATCTTTGTTTTGCTTTTCCTCTTACTCGTAGATCTTCGCGCGAGGGTTCGTTTGGGGAAAACCGTTTCTCGATAGATTTCGGCATCTCCTAGATTCCCATGTCTAGCGAAGGATCTCTTCCTGCTGCCACCTCTAGCACCCGGGATAGCAACGCCTCCGACGGGTTAGCCGAGCGACCTCGCCCGGATGGGCCAAGCATCCAGCCGGAAGCAAGAGGCCGGCACATCTAGCCGGGCCTCCGGAAAGGACAAGACACGCGGAGCACGGAGAGGTTCCGACGTGACCCAATATGAGATCGGCCGGCTTTACCGGTCCCGGAGGATCCCGGAAGGAGTTACCTGCCGGCTTCCTCGCGGAGAAATCCAACCGGTGCTCGAACCGGGTGAGGCCGTTGTTTTCCTTGCTCACTTTGAGCGTGGCTTCGGCCTTCACTGCCTCAGATTTCTTTCGCCAACTCCTCGACTTCTATCGCCTCCAACCTCATCATCTCCCCGGCAACGCCGTTTTTATCTTTCTTGCTTCGTGGCCTTCATGGAGGGCTACATTGGCATCCGTCCCGCTCGCGAGACGTTTGCCCGCTTTTTCTCCCTTCGGATCAATTCGGTCCAGGGCAAGGACATTCCTAAGCCCAAACCCCCCGTTCAATGCGGGTCTTGTATTATCGGCTCCCGCCAAGGGGCCCCTTCTTTAAGTTCAACGGCCTCGAGTCTTGCCGCTTGTGGCGGACGACGTTCTTCTATGTGAAGAACGGCGGTGACGAGGACCTCATCAACCTGCCGGCGTTCAACCCGGCGCCACCCACCAAGACCAGCGGCGGTACAACCCGGAAGGGATCACACCGAGACGAACCGGGTGGTGCGCTTCATGGGGGGGTTGATGAGGGACACCAAGATCTGCTCCGACGATATCATCCGTGCCTTCATCGGCCGCCGGGTGCTTCCCCTCCGGCAGCGCGCTCACAAAATTAGTGAGATGTACGGCGCTGGTGATCCCACCAAGATCACCGGCTTGGCTTTGAGCAAGGAGGACGTGGTCTGAAGGCGGGCCAAATCTGCCAAACGGACATGCCGGATGAGCTGGGAGTGGGGCCTTTGCCCTCTTAGTGCCGGGAACCCTCCGTCCAAAGATGTAAGAAGATATGCGGCTCGGGTCGTGTAGCCGGTAACTTCGTGCTAGTGTCTAACTTTCCTTTTTTTCCTTTGCTTTCGAGGCCAAGGCCCGCTTTCCCCGGATTGACTCGGCCGGCGAGGCCCTGTCCGGAGCGGCCCTTGGACAAGTACGATCCTGATCCTGTCATTCATCGGCTGGATGCGAGGATGGGCCGGACTCCGGCTTCCCGCCTCGGCAAGTCTCCGCCGGAGCCGGCTGGTTCGTCGATGATTTGACCATGCTCGAGGTAGCCTTCCTGTTCGTTTTCTTATGCTCTTTTTGCTATTCCCGTTACGTAGACATTCCCTCGGTCGGCAACAAACCTCGGGTCCACGAGCACGTGCCTCCGCTGCAGGCTGAGGTGGGGGACGAGTTCTGGACAACCTTATGGCCGAAGGCCGGAAGAATGATCCTCCGGCTGCCGATGCCGGCCCCAGCCCGTGCCTCTTCGGCAAACGCCCTCGGACCGAGGTCATCGGCGGGAAGCAGGTCGGCACCAAGCGCTACAAGCAGAGGCGGATGCCGATGTCTTCCGGGTAAGTTTTATTTCTTTTTATACTTTCTTTGTCTCTACCGAATTCTTCTCCGGTTGCTTTTTTCCAACTTGTTCTCCTTTTCCTTTCTTTCAGCCCTGCACTTGAGCTTGGCTCGACCGGCTCTGCTGGCTCCGCCGGCTCCGCGAGGACTTCAACTCCTCCTCCTCACTCAAGTCCGGCACCTTCTGGTGCCGGCAACACCTCTGCCTCCCCTTCGGGGGGCATTACAAGTTCGGGGCGCGCGGCCCCAACACCTCCTGATCACCGCGCGGAGGAGGACTCTACCTCCCCTCCCGAGACCCAAGACACCGGCGCCAGCAACATCGGCGCCGGCCAGGCTGATGCCGGGCGGGCGGAACCTCCGGTTCCCTCCTCCCCGAAGAAGAAGAAGAAGAAGCCAAGCTCTTCCCCTACCGCGCCGGATGCTTCCGCGCCGGTCTTTATTCCTCCTCCTGAGGCCACGCCGACACCGCCGCCCAGCCAAGGATCTTCCGTGGCCAAGCAGTCGGTGCCGGCCAAGACCCCCAAGATCACCACTTATCTAAAGCCCGGGGCTTCCCGCGGCAAGGCTGTGGAGGGCGGCACCTCTGGTGGTTCAGGAGACGTGGTGCTGCACGTCAGCCCCGCCGCGCTCGCTGCACGGGACAAGCCCACCGGCCTCCTAGGTCGGATCGTTGAACTGAAGCGCGCGGGCAAGGACCTGGGGCATCTCCTCCCCTATGCCCGAGAAGTGGAACGAGGCGGATATCTCTGCCTCAACCCGCGGCTCGGGGAAGGACCGCCTTCTGCGCCGGATCCTGTTGGAGCTCGGTCTGCGAAGAACACTTCACGCGTGTTAAACGCGCCGTGAAGGAGTTTGACGGTGCTTGGTACGATGCTACCAACAACGTGGTGGTAAGTTACTGCTAAACCTCTTTCATAATTTCTGTTGATGCCGGTTTCCTTCTCTTTCCGGATCTTATCTATTCTCCCGAGTCCCGAGTTTTGTGGTGAGAGCGCAGCTCTTGGCGCAAAACTTTAACTTAAACCTTAGCGTGAAACCGGCACTGCCAGTCCCCGAGTTTCGGGTTAAGAACCTTGTTCTCTAGCGTAAAACTTAGTTAAAAACTCAGCGCGAAACCGGCACTGCCAGTCCCCGAGTTTTGTGGTGAGAGCGCAGCTCTTGGCGCAAAACTTTAACTTAAACCTTAGCGCAAAACCGGCACTCGCCGATCCCGGAGTTTCGGGTTAAGAACCTTGTTCTCTAGCGTAAAACTTAGTTAAAAACTCAGCGCGAAACCGGCACTCGCCGGTCCCGAGTTTCGGGTTAAGAACCTTGTTCTTAGCGCAAAACTTAGCTAAAAACTTGGCGCAAAACCGGCACTTGCCGATCCCGAGTTTCGGGTTAAGAACCTTGTTCTTAGCGCAAAACTTAGTTAAAAACTTAGCGCAAATCCGAGCCTTGCCGATCCCGAGTTTCGGGTTAAGAACCTTGTTCTTAGCGCAAAACTTAGTTAAAAACTTAGCGCAAATCCGGCACTGCCGATCCCGAGTTTCGGGTTAAGAACCTTGTTCTTAGCGCAAAACTTAGTTAAAAACTTAGCGCAAATCCGGCACTGCCGATCCCGAGCTTCGGGTTAAGAACCTTGTTTCTTTCTCACAACTACTTTTCTTGAACAGAGCACTGTCGACACCGGAAGCAACTCTTCGAGGAGCTTTTGTGGGAGCATCGGGAGCTTGCTTGAGGCTCACGGCCACTGCCAAGGTTCGTTTCTTTTTCCCTCCGGCATCTTTTCTCCGGAATGTTTCTTTCCTTGATACTTACGCATTTTACGTTTAACGGTTGTTCGGAAGCTAGCCTCGAGGCCACGAAGGCCCAGGTTGCCAAGCTTCAAGGTACCCTTCTTTCTTTTTCGACTCTTCCCTTTTTTCATTCGATCTAGTGCCGCTTGCTAAGACTTTACTTTCCGGTACCTAGGCGAGAAGGAGCAGCTTCTCAAGGAGCACAACGAGGCGCCGGAGGCCCGGAAGACCGCCTTGGGGAGCTCAAGGAGCAGGCCATACAAGCCGCGCTCCGGCATGAGCAAGCTTTGAAGGATGCCCGGGTTGCGGCGGAGGCTAGGCTGGCGGAGGTTGTGGAGGACTCCACGAACGCCAACACCGTCTTGGCGGCAGAACTGGAGGAGGAAAGGAAGGCGCGGAAAGCAGCGGAGCAGCTTATCGATACCATGACCACTGATCATCGGGAGTATGATCGGTTGGTTATGAAAATAGATGCGCTAGCTCTCCGTAAGTCCTTGCCTTGTCCCTTCACTTGCTTACCAGCTCTTTTCCTTTGAAGCTATATCTTTGTTCCTTTCTTTCCCGACACACTCTTTTCCTGCATTTTGTGTTTACGTTTTTCTTTCCTTACGCGAGCACTTCCCGGAATCCCGGTCCTATGCTTGTGAAGAAGGTGAGGGAGGACCGGATTGCGCGGGAGTTCCCCAACATGGATGCGCCACTGGGACGGGTACGACTATCTTGTCGCCCTCTCGGCGCGGGTCCAACACATGCGTTGCGTCGACCGGCTTCTTGTCGACCTGCCAGCCGCCGCCATCCAGATCTTCAAAGTATTATGGCCTGAGGAGGAGCTGCCGGAGAACATCACGCTCACCGCCAACCGGCTCAAAGATGCCGGGCACCGGATCCGCGAGTGGCAATGCTCTGCGGCCCGTGCCGGAGCCGACACAGCGTTGCGCTCCGCGTGCTCATGGTATCCTGCTCTTGACCTGGACGCTCTTCAGGGTGTGCGCGCGGATGCTCCCACGGACACAGACCCGGCGCTTACTGCGAAGCGGCAAGACCGTGCATACCGGCTCGCTGAGTATGCCGAGGTCCGCACCTTCATCCCACCCCCTCCTGGTGTCAAGGACTACCTCAGCGATGAGGAAGAAGAAGACGAGGGAGATGAAGGTGAAGCTGCCGGGGACGTGCCGCCGGAAGCTCCCGAAGCCGGTGCTGGTCCTCTCGAAGATGCCGAAGCCGGTGACGCTCCATCCGACGCCCCCGCTGCTCGATGACCTCTTGTTAACTATTTGCACGAGACTTATCTGTTTGCCCTGCTTGTCTTAAAAACAACGTTTGTTAAATTCTGCCCGGAATGCCGGGGTCTATGATGTAAAACTTAAGTTCTCTTGTGGTTGTGCTACAATATTCCCTGCCGGTAAGTTATACCGGTAGCTAATTATCCTGAGTTTGTTTTAGCACCTTTGCTTTTGGTTTTGGTTTCATCCTGCACCGCAAAGATTTCCCAATTGTTTCCGCATCCAATTTGATGCATACTTGGTTCTTTTGCCTTGGCTCTGCCTGCCTTCTCTGGGCATTCTTTGGCATATGAGCACAAGGTTCTTTCACCAAACAAGCATCTTCTTGAACTTAGAAATAACTTTGAAATTTTGCAAAAAACCGGTTTAACCGGGGTTAGTTAAATTTTCCAGATTGTTCTTTCCTGCTTTCCCCTTTCGCAGTTCATGTGCTTATCTCCTACCGGTTTATCTTGCTTGCCATGAAGCCGGTTTTCGGACAGCAGCAGAGTCGAAGACTCCGGTAGGATCTGGCACACTACTAAACCGGAAAGAAAAGACATTCAATAAGCAACCGGTAAACTGAAAAAATAGACAAGTTACATGCAACTTAAGTTGGGGTAGTCCCCGAGATTCATTCAAGGTTCCGACATCTTTTATTCATAGCATATAAGGTACAAAAAGGAACTTCTTACACCACCACTTCAAGAGTAGAAAGGACGCAACGAGCTACATTCCATGGACGCTTGCTCTCCTCTCCGGACTTGTCCGCCTTTCCTTTTTCCACTCCTGTGCATCAATCGGGTAGTATGCATCATTGTGAAGCACCTTGCTCACAATGAAGGGACCTTCCCAAGGTGGCAAGAGCTTATGCCGGCCTTCGGTGCGCTGCACTAGGCGAAGCACAAGATCTCCTTCCGGAAAACTCTTGGATTGACTTTCCGGTCATGATAGCGTCTTAGGTTTCTGCTGATAAATGGCTGTTCTTGCCAACGCTCGCTCTCTCGCTTATTCTCGCAAGTCCACATCATTTTCTCTGGCCTCTTTGACCTCTTGCTCAGTATAGAGCTGTACCCTTGGTGAATCATGGATGATGTCGGTTGGTATCACCGCTTCGCTCCGTAGACCATGAAAAAGGGAGTGTATCCGGTAGACCGGTTTGGGGTTGTTCTTATGCTCCACGGCAGCGATGGTATCTCATCAAGCCAACATCCCGGTGCTCTTTCCACTTGCGTCAATGAGTCCGGGTTTGATACCGGAGAGTACCAAAGCATTCATTCTTTCCACTTGGCCGTTGCCTTGTGGGTGTGCCACCGAGCACAAATCCAACCGGATATTCTTATCCTCACAGAACCTTTTGAACTCCCCTTGAGCAAAGTTGGTTCCATTGTCAGTGATGATGCTGTGCGGGTATCCATATCGCAAGATGATATCCTTCAAGAATTTCACTGGCATCAGAGTCCTCCTGCACAGCAGCAACTTGCTGCGGACCGTACCTTCGATCCGGAAAATCTTCTCTCCTCTTGTTGTTCCGGTTGTCCCGGTGTTGCTCTTGGCGTAGCTGTTCCGGTTCAGGTTGCAGTGCCGGCTGCGTTGGGTCTCCCAACGCATAGTTATCCGCCACACGTATCATCTCTGCCAACGTTGTCGGCATGTTCCGCTGCAGCCTTTGCCACAACGGCGAACCTCTTTTGCAGCCACTGCTGAACCAAGCAATGGCCTGCGCCTCGATTATTCCTTCGCAAGAGTTCCTTATGGTGTTCCACCGGGCCAGATAATCCCGGTCTGTTTCGTTCGGGCGCTGCAGACACAGAGCAAGTTGGTTGCGGCCTGTTTGGCCTCTCGATAGGTGCTTCGCTGAAATTGCTCACAAAAGCTTCCTCAAAATCCAGCCAGCCGTTTATGCTTCCTGCCGGCAAGTTGTTTAGCCGTATTCTTGCCGGTCCAACCGAAACGACGGTATGATCCTTACGGCCCAGCGCCGGTTTCCTCCTCCGGCTACGGTTCCTCCGCCTCCAGCGACGTATACCGCGGTCACGTAATCCGCGAGCCAATCTTCCGGCTTCGTAGTGCCATCGTATGTTTTTGTGTCACGGGGCAACGTGAAGTTGCGAACTGGTGGTTTTTCTCTCATGATTCTTGGGCCAAAACACTTTGGACCTGGAGGACCTTCCTCCTCGATCATTTCTGACAAGTATACTCTATCCAGACGGTGCCTCGCATCCCGTTCTGGTAAATATCTCTCTCCCAAGCGTTCCCCCAGAGGGTTCCGGTACGCTGCCGGTCTGTTAGAATCAGCTTCATCATAACGTTCCGGTGCCGCGGCCCTTGCCTGCCGGTACCTTGGTGGAGGCATCTCTTCCTCATCTTCATCATACGCTGCCCTTGCAGCCGGATAATTTTGCCCGGTCTCATGTTTACCGGCATGTTTGTTTCCGGCATACCCTTCTTTGGCGTAGCCTCGCTGCGCCCCTTGGCTTTTTCTACCGGCATCGTGTTGCCCGGCTTTTTGTTTGCCGGCAAGGACCGGATCATACACGATCATCTGCCGTGCGTTCACTTCTTTTTCTTTTCTTCTCGTCGGATGGGGGGACGAGGCCTGCCCCCGGGACTTGCTTCCGGCATTCTTTGTTGAACGCGCGGATTTCGAGGCCATAGCCTTGTTCGAGCTTAACCAGCTGCTCGGCGTTCTGCTGCTCTACGAGCATCTAGCAGCTCTCCGACACGCTCTTGTTGTTTTGCCGCAGCCTCTCCGGTAAGCGAATCACACGGATCTACGGCAGCCTTAGCAGCTTTTATTGTTTTATCCGGACTCGCTGTACTTAGGTTTCTCTACAATGCTAACAGTATGCGGAGGTACTCTTGCCGGTAAGAATCTCCTTACGCAAATCTCGATCTAGATTGCGAGCCTTAAGCCGGTTTTCCGGTATCCTAGCGGCATGAGCGCTAACGTGAAGCAAAGCCATGGGCAGCGTTATACTCACGTACGGTTAGGTTCAGCTCGCGCTGCGCCTTGACAACGTCTTTGCCGCTCTCGAGTATCCTCAGCGCTGCGCCTCCGGCTCCGCTTGAGCCGCTGCCGGGTCGATGTTCTCGCGCGATGGGGGTTGCCGGCGCGTTCATCGCCGTTTGGAGAGGCGTTGCCGGTGGAGCGGATGATGCTCCCGCCGCGCCGCGCCGCGCTCCGGCGGTGGCTTAGCCGCACGGGTCGAAACCGCGCGACCGGCACCTTCGAGCCTCCACCTCCTTTCTGCACCAGCCACACCGGTCATCATTACCTCGACGCTGCCGGGCGCGCGGCCAGCACAGAGCCATCTTGGCGGGTCCGGTGCCACCAGCACCGGCGAGAGGCGCTGGCGCACGGGGACGGTGCCGAAGTAGATGCGGTGGCTGCCGAACTCGATGATGCGGCCGTTCTTGGGGAAGATGCCGCCGTTGGCGAAGCAGCCCGCGTTGTCGTTGATGAAATCGACGGAGTAGAAGTTCTGCACCAGCGCAGACACCGTCCGCTCGCCGGCGAACTCGAGGAGGCCCGCCCGAATGTGTACTCCAGCATGCGCCACTTCATGCCCCACGGTGGGCGCCAACTGTCGTCGTGGTGAACGAGCAGATGCCATAGGATGGCTTAAGTTGGGGCCGAATGGACGTATGAGGATTCGGGGAGGGTTTGCGATTAGATGGGAAGAACTTCCGGATGCTCTCCTCAAGAACACAACCAAAGACAGGTATGCAAGAAGAGAGACAAGAGGAAGAACTCTTTACTAGATCGCTAGCTTCATTGATCTCAACATGGTTACAAGTTTCTCGGTACACAGATCTCTCTCGAAGGGCTCGCTACGTGCCCGTGAAGAAGGGCTGCCCCTCTCCTTATATAGGGGAGAGGGTGGCTTACACTCGGAAGAAACCCTAATGGCATCTTTGACTAGACAAACTACTTTACAAAGCTACTTTAATCATAGGCTGACACCGGAGTCCTCTTTAATCGGGGCGCCGACGTCCTCCGGCTTCTTTGACCGTCACTCTTCTCTTTATCGTCAGCCCTTCGTCAAAAGCTACTTTGCTTAGCTCATCTTTGTCTTCTAGCTCGAGAGAATCTCCGACCGGTCCTGCCGACAAGCCCTTCCTTCCGGTGCCCCGGTACCTTTTCTACTCGGTTCCGGTATCCCCCTTATGAGGATACCGGCTTAGCCTGTTCAGCCAAACGCCTACCTTAGACTCCGGCACGATTATCTAACCGGTATCCTGATGGCTCAAACCATCCGGTTTGGCATGCCTTTGGCATACCGGGGGTCATCCCCCCAACACTGGATCACTTTGATATCTGCTAGTCAAACTAACAACATGTGCTATATCCGGTCTTGTATATAGCATGGCATACATAATAGAGCCTACTGCCGAAGCATAGGGGATCTGACTCATCCTTTCTCTTTCTTCTGCCGTAGCCGGTCCTTTAGTCTTACTCAAGACCTTGCCTGGTAACATAGGTAAAAACCCTTTCTTACTTTCGTCCATTCTAAACTTCTTTAGAATCTTGTCCGTGTATGTACTCGTGATAGCCCTATTAGGCGTCTTGATCTATCTCTATAAATCTTGATGCCTAATATATATGATGCTTCACCAAGGTCTTTCATTGAAAAACTGTTATTCAAATAACCTTTTACACTTGCTTAATAGTTCTATATCATTCCCAATCAATAATATGTCATCTACATATAATATCGGGAATGCTACAGAGCTCCCACTCACTTTCTTGTAAATACGAGGCCTCTCCATGACACCGTATAAACCCGAAGTCTTTGATCACCTTATCAAAGCGTCGGTTCCAACTTCTTGATGCTTGCTTCGATCCATAGATTGAACGCTGAAGTTTGCATACTTTGTCGGCATTTTTAGGATCGACAAAACCTTTGGGTTGTACCATATACAACTCTTCCTCAATGTCTCCATTAAGGAACGCCGTTTTGACATCCATCCGCCAAATCTCATAATCGAAAAATGCAGCTATTGCTAACAAAATCCTCACAGATTTTAGCTTCGCTACCGGTGAGAAAGTCTCATCGTAGTCAACACCTTGAATTTGTCGGAAACCCTTTGCGACAAGTCGAGCTTTATAGACAGTAATATTACCATCAGCATCTGTTTTTCTCTTGAAGATCCATTTATTCTCGACAGCCTTTCGGCTATCAGGTAAGTCTACCAAAGTCCATACTTTGTTATCATACATGGATCCCATTTCGGATTTCATGGCTTCTTGCCATTTGTTGGAATCCGGGCTCATCATCGCTTCTTCATACATCGCAGGGTCCTCATCATTGTTATCCACAATCATGACATTTAGACAAGGATCATACCAATCTGGAGTGGCACGTTCCCTTGTCGATCTGCGAGGTTCAGTAGTTTCCTCGTTCGAAGTTTCATGATCATTATCATTAGCTTCCTCTGTTGCCGGTGTAGGCGGTACAGGTACATCTTCCGGTACTGCGCTACTCTGATCAACGAGTATAGATTCATTAATCTCATCGAGTTCTACTTTTCTTCCAGTCACTTTGATGCGTGTAGTTGACACATCCGTTGGGAACCCCAAGAGGAAGGTGTGATGCGCACAGCGGCAAGTTTCCCTCAGTAAGAAACCAAGGTTTAATCGAACCAGTAGGAGTCAAGAAGCACGTTGAAGGTTGATGGCGGCGGGATGTAGTGCGGCGCAACACCGGAGATTCCGGCGCCAACGTGGAACCTGCACAACACAACCAAAGTACTTTGCCCCAACGAAACGAGTGAGGTTGTCAATCTCACCGGCTTGCTGTAACAAAGGATTAACCGTATTGTGTGGAAGATGATTGTTTGCAGAGAAAACGAGTAAAACAAGTATTGCGAGCGATTTGTATTTCGGTATTAAAAGAATGGACCGGGGTTCACGAGTTCACTAGAGGTGTCTCTCCCATAAGATAAAAGCATGTTGGGTGAACAAATTACGAGTCGGGCAATTGACAAATAGAGAGGGCATAACAATGCACATACATGACATGATAAGTATAGTGAGATTTAATTGGGCATTACGATAAAGTACATAGACCGCCATCCAAGCTGCATCTATGCCTAAAAAGTCCACCTTCGAGGTTATCATCCGAACCCCCTCCAGTATTAAGTTGCTAACAACGGACAATTGCATTAAGTATGGTGCGTAATGTAATCAACAACTACATCCTCGGACATAGCGCCAATGTTTTATCCCTAGTGGCAACAGACACAACACAACCTTAGAACTTTACATCCATTGTCCCAGGTGTCAATGCGAGGCATGAACCCACTATCGAGCATAAATACTCCCTCTTGGAGTTAAGAGTAAAAACTTGGCCGGAGCCTCTACTAGTAACGGAGAGCATGCAAGATCATAAACAACACATATGTAATAACTTGATAATTAACATGACATGGTATTTTCTATCCATCGGATCCCGACAAACACAACATATAGAATTACAGATAGATGATCTTGATCATGTTAGGCAGCTCACAAGATCCAACAATGAAGCACAATGAGGAGAAGACAACCATCTAGCTACTGCTATGGACCCATAGTCCAGGGGTGAACTACTCACTCATCACTCCGGAGGCGACCATGGCGGTGTAGAGTCCTCCGGGAGATGAATCCCCTCTCCGGCAGGGTGCCGGAGGAGATCTCCAGAATCCCCGAGATGGGATCGGCGGCGTCTCAGTAAGGTTTTCCGTATCGTGGTTTTTCGCCTCAGGGGTTTCGCGACGGAGGCTTTAAGTAGGCGGAAGGGCAGAGTCGGGGGCCGACGAGGGGCCCACACCATAGGGCGGTGCGGGCCCCCTTTGGCCGCGCGCCATGTGGTGTCGCCACCTCGTGGCCCCACTTCGTATGTTCTTCGGTCTTCCGGAAGCTCCGTGGAAAAATAGGCCCCTGGGTCTTCGTTTCGTCCAATTCCGAGAATATTTCGTTACTAGGATTTACGAAACCAAAAACAGCAGAAAACGAGGAACTGGCACTTCGGCATCTTGTTAATAAGTTAGTTCCAGAAAATGCACGAATATGACATAAAGTGTGCATAAAACATGTAGGTATCATCAATAATATGGCATAGAACATAAGAAATTATCGATACGTCGGAGACGTATCACACTTCTTTAGTGAGAAATTCTTTCTCAAGAAAGGTTCCGTTCTTAGCAACAAAGATTTTGCCTTCGGATCTGTGATAGAAAGTGTACCCTATAGTTTCCTTAGGGTATCCTATGAAGACGCATTTCTCCGCTTTGGGTTCTAGCTTGTCCGGTTGTAACTTTTTTACATAGGCTGCGCAACCCCAAACTTTAAGGAACGACAGCTTAGGTTTCTTATTAAACCATAATTCATACGGTGTCGTTTCTACGGATTTTGATGGTGCTCTATTTAAAGTGAATGCGGCTGTCTCTAAAGCATAACTCCAAAATGATAACGGCAAATCAGTAAGAGACATCATAGAACGAACCATATCTAAGAGAGTTCGATTACGACGTTCGGACACACCGTTTCGTTGTGGTGTTCCCGGCGGTGTCAATTGTGAAAGTATTCCGCATTTCTTTAAATGCATGCCAAACTCATAACTCAGATATTCACCTCCACGATCAGATCGAAGAAATTTAATCTTCTTGTTACGTTGATTTTCTACTTCACTTTGGAATTCCTTAAACTTCTCAAAAGTTTCGGATTTATGTTTCATGAAATAGATATACCCATATCTACTCAGATCATCTGTGAAGGTTAGAACATAACGATAACCACTGCGCGATGCTACGCTCATTGGTCCGCACACATCGATATGTATGATTTCCAATAAGTCAGTAGCTCGCTCCATCATACCAGAAAATGGAGTCTTAGTCATTTTTCCCATTAGACATGCTTCGCATCTATCAAGTGACTCAAAGTCAAGTGATTCAAGTAATCCATCGAGTATGGAGTTTCTTCATGCGTTTCACTCCAATATGACCAAGACGACAAGTGCCACATATAAGTAGAATTATCATTCAATTTAATTCGTTTAGCATCAATGTTATGTATATGCGTATCACTACTATCGAGATCTAACGAAATAAGCCATTCTTTTCGGGTGCTCGACCATAAAAGATATTATTCATAAAAATAGAACAACCATTATTCTCAGACTTGAATGAATAACCGTCTTGCATTAAACAAGATCCAGATTTAATGTTCATGCTCAACGCGGGTACAAAATAACAATTATTTAGTCTTAAAACTAATCCCGAAGGTAGATGTAGAGGAAGTGTGCCGACAGCGATCACATCGACTTTGGATCCATTTCCAACGCGCATCGTCACTTCATCTTTCAGTAGTCTTCGTTTATTCTTTAGTTCCTGTTTCGAGTTACAAATATGAGCAACCGAACCAGTATCAAATACCCAGGTACTAGAACGAGAACCGAGTGAGATAAACATCTATAACATGTATATCAGATATACCTTCTTTCTTCTTCTTGACAAGGCCGCTCTTCGGATCCGCTAAATACTTGGAGCAATTACGCTTCCGAGTGTCCCTTCTCCTTGCGGTAATAGCACTCGAGCATCAGGCTTAGGGCCGTTCTTAGGTTTCATAGGAGGCGTGGCAGCTTTCTTGCCACCCTTCTTGAATTTTCCCTTAGACTTGCCCTGTTTCTTGAAACTGATGGTCTTTTTGACCATCAACACTTGGTGCTCTTTCTTGATCTCAATCTCAGCAGCTTTTAGCATGCCAAAGAGTTCAGGTAACTCCTTGTTCATGTTCTGCATATTGTAGTTCATCACAAAGTTCTTGTAACTTGGTGGCGGTGATTGAAGGACACGATTAATCCCCGGTCTGTTAGGAATCACTATTCCCAAGTCACTGAGTTTCTTCGCATGCCCGGTCATGGCGAGCATGTGCTCACTAATGGAGCTGCCTTCTTCCATCATACAACTGAAGAAATGTTTCGATGCTTCATAGCATTCCACGGCCGCATGAGTCTCAAATATAGCTTTCAGCTCATTCATCAACTCATGAGGATCGTGGTGCTCAAAACGTTTTTGAAGATCGGATTCCAGACCGCACAGGATGGCACACTGAACTTGAGAGTACCGAGTTTTCCGAGTCTCGTAAACAGCTTTTACTTCATCGGTTTCAGTTTCTGCAGGAGGGTCACCTAGCGGTGCATCAAGCACGTATTGCAGATTTCCGCCAGAGAGGAAGATCCTCACATGATGAAGCGGTGAAGTTGCTACCGTTGCTCTTAAGCTTTTCTTTCTCTAGGAACTGGTTAAAATTGATTGGGGACGCCATCTCTACAACATATATTTGCAATAGTTTAGACTAAGTTTATGACAAATTGAGTTCAAATTTTAATTCAACATAATTAAAAATCTAGGTGAACTCCCACTCAAAACAATATCCCTCGCATTGTCTTAGTGATCACACGAACCAAATCCACCACACCATAGTCCGATCATCACGAGACAAGGTGTAATTTCAATGGCGAACACTCAAAGTGTTCATCATATCAATTATATGATTCATGCTCTACCTTTCGGTATCACGTGTTCCGAGACCATGTCCGTACATGCTAGGCTCGTCAAGGCCACCTTAGTATCCGCATGTGCAAAGCGGCTTGCACCCGTTGTATGCACTTGTTGATTCTATCACACCCGATCATCACGAGATGCTTCGAAACGACAAGTCTTGGCAACGGTGCTACTAAGGATGAACACTTTATTATCTTGATATTTTAGTGAGGGATCATCTTATAATGCTACCGTCGCGATCTAAGCAAAATAAGATGCATAAAAGGATTAACATCACATGCAGTTCATATGTGATATGATATGGCCCTTTTGTCTTTGCGCCTTTGATCTTCATCTCCAAAGCACGGACATGATCTCCATCATCTTCGGGCATGATCTCCATCATCGTCGGCGTAGCGTCAAGGTCAATGGCGCCGTCTTCATGATTGTCCTCCATGTAGCAACTATTACAACTACCTTGAAATACTACTCAACATGAAATTTAAAGACAACCATAAGGCTCCTGCGGTTGCCACAATACAATAATGATCATCTCATACATATTCATCATCACATTATGGCCATATCACATCACCAAACCCTGCGAAAACAAGTTAGACGCTCTCTAATTTGGTTTGCATATTTTACGTGGTTTAGGGTTTTCGATATAGATCTAATCTACCTACGAACATGAACCACAACGTTGATACTAATGTTGTCAATAGAAGAGTAAATTGAATCTTTACTATAGTAGGAGAGACGAGACACTCGCAAAGCCTCTTATGCAATACAAGTTGCATGTCGAACGAGGAACAAGTCTCATGAACGCGGTCATGTAAAGTTAGTCCGAGCCGCTTCATCCCACTATGCCATAAAGATGCAAAGTACTCAACTAAAGATAACAAGAGCATCAACGCCCACAAAACCATTGTGTTCTACTCGTGCAACCATCTATGCATAGACACGGCTCTGATACCACTGTAGGATAACGTTGCATAGAAAACAAAAAATTTCCTACCGCGAACACGCAATCCAAGCCAAGATGCAATCTAGAAGACGGTAGCAACGAGGGGGTATCGAGTCTCACCCTTGAAGAGATTCCAAAGCCTACAAGATGAGGCTCTTGTTGCTGCGGTAGACGTTCACTTGCCGCTTGCAAAAGCGCGTAGAAGATCTTGATCACGATCGGTTCCGGCGCCACGAACGGGCAGCACCTCCGTACTCGGTCACACGTTCGGTTGTTGATGAAGACGACGTCCACCTCCCGTTCCAGCGGGCAGCGGAAGTAGTAGCTCCTCTTGAATCTGACAGCACGACGGCGTGGTGTCGGTGGCGGTGGAGAACTCCGGCGGAGCTTCGCTAAAGCACGCGGGAGCTATGGAGGAGAGGGGGCGGCTAGGGTTTGGGAGGGGGTGGCCGGCCACTCAAGGGGGCGGCCAGGTTGTGGTCTTGGGGTGGCCGGCCCCCTCCCTTGGCCCCTCATTATATAGGTGGATCCCCAAGAGTTGGTGTCCAAGTCTTCGAATAAGACCCGAACCAAAAACCTTCCATAAGAGAGGAAACCTAGCCAAGCTAGGACTCCCACCAAAGGTGGGAGTTCCACCTCCCATATGGGGGGTGGCCGGCCCCCTAAGGGGAGTCCACTTGGGACTCCTCCCCCACTAGGGTTGGCCGGCCATGGAGGTGGAGTCCCATGTGGACTCCACCTTCCTTGGTGGTTTCTTCCGGAATTTTCTAGAACCTTCTAGAACCTTCCATAGAACCTTCCGCGACATTTTAATTCACATAAAATGACATCCTATATATGAATCTTATTCTCCGGACCATTCGGAACTCCTCGTGATGTCCGGGATCTCATCCGGGACTCCGAACAAATATTCGAACTCCATTCCATATTCAAGTACTACCATTTCAACATCCAACTTTAAGTGTGTCACCCTACGGTTCGTGAACTATGCGGACATGGTTGAGTACTCACTCCGACCAATAACCAATAGCGGGATCTGGAGATCCATAATGGCTCCCACATTCAACGATGACTTTAGTGATCGGATGAACCATTCACATACAATACCAATTCCCTTTGTCTCGCGATATTTTACTTGTCCGAGGTTTGATCTTCGGTATCACTCTATACCTTGTTCAACCTCGTCTCCTGACAAGTACTCTTTACTCGTACCGTGGTATGTGGTCTCTTATGAACTTATTCATATGCTTGCAAGACATTAGACGACATTCCACAGAGAGGGCCCGGAGTATATCTATCCGTCATCGGGATGGACAAATCCCTCTGTTGATCCATATGCCTCAACTCATACTTTCCGGATACTTAATCCCACCTTTATAGCCACCCATTTACGCGAGTGGTGTTTGATGTAATCAAAGTACCTTTCCGGTATAAGTGATTTATATGATCTCATGGTCATAAGGACTAGGTAACTATGTATCGAAAGCTTATAGCAAATAACTTAATGACGAGATCTTATGCTACGCTTAATTGGGTGTGTCCATTACATCATTCATACAATGATATAACCTTGTTATTAATAACATCCAATGTTCATGATTATGAAACTAATCATCCATTAATCAACAAGCTAGTTAAGAGGCATACTAGGGACTCTTTGTTGTTTACATATCACACATGTATCAATGTTTCGGTTAATACAATTATAGCATGGTATATAAACATTTATCATAAACATAAAGATATATAATAACCACTTTTATTATTGCCTCTTGGGCATATCTCCAACAGTTACATAGTTCTGATTGTGAAGCTTTCCTGTTGTCATCTATACGATTCCTTTGACCATGAGATTATACAACTCCCGGGTATTGGAAGAATGCATAGTGATGTGGGCATTACCCTTCGGGTACCCAACATTAGTCTACCTCCCTTGGTCCAACTAGGGGCCCATGAAGATTTTCCAAGACCAAGGTGGGCCCATACGTCGGTTGCAACGAAGGAGACCTACTAGGAGACATATTCTTGATGGACAAGGCAAGAATGCGTCGACAAAGAAAATATTAGATTAGATCTCAATGTAACCTAGTCGAGTTCGGAGAGGACCGTCGGGACCTGACCTGTTATATAAAGGCCGGGAGAGGGCCTACCGAACATCAGAACAACAATACGCAGAAACACCGCAACTTAGAGCACAAACCCTAGAATCATTGCCTCTCGGCGAGTCGACCATAGTAGCCTATCGGCTACCCCATTATAACCCGATATATTCGATAAATCAAGATCAGACAAGCGGGAAGTAAGGGTTTTACCTCATCGAGGGCCCCGAACCTGGGTAAATCACTCTCCCTGTTTGTTTGTTATTCGATGTCTCATGCTAGCGTGCAGAATTCCATCAACCCTAAGCCCCTCATGGTGGGCATTGCCGAGGAGCTCCCTCGTCAATTGGCGCCGTATGTGGGAAACCTGCTAGTACAAGGCACTTCATCGGCTGTTCTGATCGTGTCGGCTACAACTCCGCCGATGTCACCATCATCATCGGCTCCATCATCGCCAAGCTCGGGGAACTCGATTCTTTTCGGGTCCTTCGAGTTCACTCCACACACTGATGCGTCTCGTTCGGCCTTCTCAGGCTTGCGTGGCGGGATGGACATGATGTTCGGGAGCGTCCACTTCCGCGTTGACTCTGGGGGCGTTCTTCGGCTCCCTAGCCCGATTGCTCCTGGCGCAGCAAGGACTACGACTTCATCGACTGCTACATGTACTGCTTCATCTCCGATCGCGGTCGACCTATCGGCTGCGTCATCGGTGTCGACTCCGACGTCCTTATCATCACCATCGTCGCGTCATGCCACGTCCTCCATGTCGGTCGGATCTGACGACTCTGGGTCGTTGGATCTAACATCATACTACTGCCTCAACTGTGACACCAAGCACGGACTTGGCTCAGGTGATTCACCTTTCGTCTGCAGCGCCAAGTACTCCTTCGATGAAGAAAGTATCGACAACGTCACCATGGCAGCCGCATCAAAAGCAGCTTATCATCAAATTTACGCTATCATCAACCCTCATACGGGAGTCAAGATCTCCGAGGGCGGGCGCACCTCGCGCATCAATCGCAATGGGCGATGCAATGCTGAAGCTAGCGGCAGTAATGCCAATAGCACTTATACCATCACCGGGAAGAATGGGAAGCTGCTTGCAACGTCGTAGCCAATAATACTCGGATTCCCATCGGAGCATCGGCAAGCACCCTCAGCGCATATCATGTTATTCCAGAGAAGAATCGGGTTCGGTTAGCAAATGAGCAAGCCGACCTCGATCGAAGCCGGCAGGCAGCCGATCGATCAAGCGAATGGTGAAGGGGGCTACCCTCTCTTGGGAGTGCGTCTAGAAGCAATCAAGGACAAGGGAGGTTTCGGCCGCGTATTCCTCACCTCTCAGAAGCCGACACAAGGGAGATTACATCAAACCTATCCAGTTTTTTCATGACTATGGATACGGCGGGCATTATCAGGCCCAAAACTATCGAAGGAGTGACAACTAACCTTGCAGCCTATCTAATCAACGATCAGCCAACACCTGATAATACGATGGCACGAGCTCATTGGGGAGCCCTGGTAAGTTTTGCAATCCTCGGAGACAAGCTCACCCCTAGGAAGGATAAAAGTACACCCCATGGTAGTGGATCTAAGCATCGCTCATCGTCAAAAGATGCCCGTGATGATATCACGCAGAGTAAAATTGACAAAGCTCACCGCCGACGAGCTGCGAGAGATGGATACGACAACGGTGACTCTGAAGAGACTCAAGAGCACGATGGAGAGCTCCGAGGTGCCGATTGTCTGATCCATAAGATTCGGGAAGCAATGCCACCGAAGAGATTCAAACCAACACCTACCAATGCCGCCAAGTACGACGGTCAGCAGGAGCCAAGGACTTGGATAGACGACTATTTACGGATTGTGATCCTGTACAAGGGAAACCAAGTAGTTCCGATGCAATGTCTACATCTGTACCTGAAAGACTCGGCACAAGCATGGCTAAGAGGCTTGCCGAAGGGATCCGTTAGGTCCTGGGAAGACTTGGTCGATGCTTTTGTCAAAAATTCCAAGCCACATACAAGAGATCAGTTGGAATCTAAGAGTTACGCCAATGCCACAAAAAGCCAAAGGAGTCGATGCCCGCTTACATCGGGCGCTTCACTAAACTTCTGAACATTGCCGAAGATGTCTCCGCCGACAGGGAAATCGACACTTTCAGTGATGCATCCGACGAGAATCCTACATCAAAGAACTCGGCCGAAAGAAGCCAAAGACCTTCACCAAACTCATGGAAATCGCGGATAGTTGGGCTGATGGTGATGATGGAGAATACCACGTACGGAAGCCACGCTCGCGCAGTGAAGATGTAGAGGATGATCAGAAGCACGATTCGGGTCACCGACGCGACCGCCACAAAAAGAGGAGAGACCGTGGGTACGAGACCTTCGGCGACACCAACATCGTCGCCGCAGGGTATACTGATCGACGTGACGACCTGTACGATGATCGGCACAGCGACAGACGCGATGAACATCGGGATGGCAACCGCAGCGGCTCTGGAGGAAGCCGAGGTAATTATAGGGAACGGCCACTGCGAGTTCCAAAGTTACCGTTCGCTGAGCAGCTAAAATGCTCCCTAATACATACATGCATACATTGACCCGAAGGATAACACCAAGAAGTCGAGTCATCTACTTAGGGACTGCCGAAAGTTTCTTGATCTCTAGAAGTTTTATGAGTCGAATAAAGGGCAGACACAGCCCCCTAACCCACCACCTCCACCTCACCATCAGGTTCAGGAAGTTCAAACTCGTGCTTCCAATGAAGCTTTTCCTCCACCTCGAGGACAGGTTAGCATGATCCACAAGACTGGTCTCTCCAGAAGGGAGATGAAGAAACTTACGCAAGAAATCAATCTTGCAGAAGGCGCCATGGCAAACGTTCTAGAATTCATCGACTGGTATGCACAAAGCATCTTGTTCAGTAGAGCCGACCACCCGATGTCTAATCCGAGACCAGTCCACGCAGCTTTGGTAGTCGAAGCACAAATTCGTGAATTTAACATGAGCAAAGTATTCATGGATGGTGGAAGCGGATTGAATCTAATATTCTCAAGTACGGTCAAAGCGATGGGCATTGCAATCAATATGTTGCAGGAATCTTCGCAAGATCTCCTTGGCATTGTTCCAACCTTGCCAGCATACCCTCTCGGTAAGATCTCCTTGAATGTAGTCTTCGGGAAATCCGACAATTTCAGGATGGAAAGGCTCGAGTTCGAGGTAGTAAATTGGGAATCACGATACCATGCTATCCTTGGAAGACCAGCTTACGCCAAATTCATGGTTGTGCCGCATTATGCATATCTAAAGCTCAAAATGCCAGGCAACAGCGGAACCAATATCATGGTTCATGGAAGCTTTTCTCATTCAGACAATTGTGACCGAGAGTTTCAGAAGATTGCTGCTAAGTTTGGGATAAAGCAGGAAATCAAGACCTTGGAATTTATATTCCCAAACTATTAGATCTTGATAACAAGGAATCTAAGCCCAAGGAGGTAGACGGCACCAAGATTACAAGAAACAGCCCGAAGATCGTGCTACTTCAGTACCAACTATCAAAACTTTGGCATAAGTGTTTAGTGCCTCGACAGAAGTCACTAATACTTCGGCTGCAATTGTTAATGCCTCAACATAAGCTAAAGGGGATTTCATTGAAAGCTATCGGCACGTCAGCAGACGTTGGCCAAACTAAAGAAGACCCTCCTCTTACTTAAGAAGACGAACGGTGGCATATATCTTTTCGCAAGCAATTTTACTTTCAATAAGGCTTTTTAAGCCATAGCAGATTAACTTATTCTTCGTTGCAAACTTATTAATAAAGTTCCAGTTTCGTCTATGCAAGTGCTATTCTATATGAAGTCTTGCTGGCGTGCACTCGTAGTACACAGACACGTTGTTGGGGAACCCCAAAAGGAAGGTGTGAAGAGCACAGTAGCAAGTTTTCCCTCAGTACGAAACTAAGGTTTAATCGACCAGTAGGTGAAAGGCGTGACTTCTAAAGGTGTTGCTAGCTGACTAGTGTCAGGGCGCACTACCGGCGTCAGCAACAACGAGGAACCTGCACACAACACAACCCAAATACTTTTCCCCAACTTACAGTGAGGTTGTCAATTTCACCGGTTTGATGAACACAAAGTATTAGATGTATCGAATGGAAGGAGATGTTTGTAGAAAGTAAACAGAACAGGATTGCAGTTGAATTTATCAGTAAAGGAAATAGGACCGGGGTCCACAGTTCACTAGAGGTGTCTCTCCATAAAGAAATAGCATGTTGGGTAAAAAAAATTACAGCTGGGCAATTGACAGAATATCGATCGATACATGACAAGATGATTACTATGATAATTTGGTATTGGGCATTACAACATAATACATAGACCGTAATCCAACTGCGTCTATGACTAATAATCCACCTTCAGGTTAGCGTCCGCATCCCTTCCAGTATAAAGTTGCAAGCAACAGACTATCGCATTAAGCAATGTGTGTAAAGTAAACAATAGAATTACCCTTGGATAAAACATTGTTGGGTTATCCCTAGTAGCAACAACACATCTACAACTTTAGAAGTTATAAAGTCACTCTCCCAGGAAACTAGAGGCATGAACCTACTATCGAGCATAAATACCCCCTCTTTGAGTCACAAGTATCCACTTGGCTAGAGTTTCTACTAGAAACGGAGAGCATGCAAGATCACAAATGACATATGACATGAATATATAATCAATCTTAACATAGTATTCAACATTCATCGGATCCCAGCAAACCAAACATAGAGGATTACATAAAGATGATCTTGATCATGTAGGGCAGCTCACAAGATCGATACATGAAGCACAAGGTGGAGAAGACAACCATCTAGCTACTGCTATGGACCCATAGTCCAGGGATGAACTACTCACGCATCACTTCAGAGGCGGGCATGGCGATACAGATGCCTCCAGCGATGATTTCCCCCTCCGGCAGGGTGCTGGGAAGAGCTTCAGAACCCCCCGAGATGGGTTCGGCGATGGCGGCCGCGACAGAACTTTTCTTGGATGGAGGCTCAGGTATCCAGGGGTTTCCCGAGAAGATGTATAAATAGGCGGAGGATTGAGGTCGGTTGGGTGCCTGGTGGACTCACACCTTCCCTAGGCGCGGGCCAGGCCTAGGCCGCGCCTAGGGGTGGTGTGGGCACCCTGGTGCGCCTCTTCGTCCCCCCTCCGAACTGCTTCTTTGTTTCGGTAAAATATTGATTTCAGGTTTTGTTTCGTCGAATTCTGAGAATATTTCCTGTACAACTTGATAACCCACAAGTATAGGGGATCGCAACAGTCTTCGAGGGAAGTAAAACCCAATTTATTGATTCGACACAAGGGGAGCCAAAGAATATTTGTAAGCCTTAACAGCGGAGTTGTCAATTCAGCTGCACCTGGAAACAGACTTGCTCGCAAGAGTTTATCAGTAGCAACAGTTTTATAGCAGTAGCAGTAGTGAAATATAAGCAGCAGTGTAATAAAGACAACAGTAGTGATTATAGTAAACAGCAGGATTAAAATACTGTAGGCAGATGGATGGATGAACGGGCGCTGCATGGATAAGAGAACTCATGTAACAATCAAGGAAGGGCATTTGCAGATAGTAATAAAACAGTATCCAAGTACTAAACAACCATAGGCATGTGTTCCGTATATAGTCGTACGTGCTCGCAATGAGAAACTTGCACAACATTTTTTGTCCTTCCAGCCGGTGGCAGCCGGGCCTCTAGGGAATCTACTGGTAATTAAGGTACTCCTTTTAATAGAGCACCGGAGCAAAGCATTAACACTCCGTGAACACATGTGATCCTCATATCACAGACTTCCCCTCCGGTTGTCCCAATTTCTGTCACTTTGGGGCCTCGGGTTCCGGACAGCAATATGTGTATACAACTTGCAGGTAAGATCATAAAGCAATGAATATCATCATGAATCAATAACATGTTCAGATCTGAAATCATGGCACTCGGGCCCTAGTGACAAGCATTAAGCATAACAAGTTGCAACAATATCATAAAAGTACCAACAACTGATACTAGGCACTATGCCCTAACAATCTTATGACTATTACATGATCAATCTCATCCAATCCCTACCATCCCCTTCAGCCTACAGCGGGGGAATTACTCACACATGGATGGGGGAATCATGGATGGTCGATGGAGAGGCGTCGGTGGTGATGATGGCGACGATCTCCTCCAATTCCCCGTCCCGGCGGGGTGCCAGAATGGAGTTTCTGGTCCCGAGACGGAGTTTCGCGATGGCGGCGGAGTTCTGGATGTCTTCTGGCAGATTGGTCGAACCCCTTGCGTTTTTAGGTCGAAAGCCTTAAGTAGTCCAGAGGGGAGCGTCGGGGGGTGGCCGAGGCGACGCCACCATAGGGCGGCGCGGCCCAAGGGCCCACCGCGCCGCCTGGTGGTGTGGGCGCCTCGTGGCCCCCCTCTGTCTCGTCTTCTGGCTCCGTCAATCTTCTGTGAAAATAGGCCCATTGCAATTATTTCCGGGGATTTTCCTGAAAGTTGATTTTCTGCACAAAAATAAGACACCAGGGCAATTCTGCTGAAAACAGCGTTAGTCCGTGTTAGTTGTATCCAAAATACACAAATTAGAGGCAAAACAATAGCAAAAGTGTTCGGGAAAGTAGATTCGTTTTGGACGTATCAACTCCCCCCAAGCTTAGCTTATTGCTTGTCCTCAAGCAATTCAGTTAACAACTGAGTGCGATAAAAGAACTTTCACGAACACATTTGTTCATATGATGTAAATATTCTCATGATATATGGACAAGTACTTAGGCAATTCATAATAAGATACATGCAAATAAAGTCATCTAATAATTATGTCAATCATGAAAAAGATACCAACAAACTAATAATAAGCATCATGAATCATGTCTATCAGCAGGATTGCAATGTTCATACAAAGATATGATAAAGTGGTATCTCGCTTGCCCGTATTTGTACAGCAAAACTTAAATGCCGAGGCACCTCTGAATTTCATGGAAAGACTAGAAGTAAAGATTATCAAAGATAAAAGCATCAGAGTTATACCTCAGCTAATCATATTTTGGGACAAGCATATTACACTAAGAATGACAATTATGCTCTCAAGAAGGTACTCAAAGAAAGGATGGAGACTCAATGTAAAAGTAAAAGATTGACCCTTCGCGAGAGGAAGCAGGGATTAACATGTGCTAGAGCTTTTCATTTGTAAAACAGGAGTAAAATTATTTTGTGAGGTGTTTGTTGTTGTCAACGAATGATAGTGGGCACTCTAACTACCTCGTCAACCAGACTTCCAAGAGCGGCTCCCATGAAGGACGTTATCTCTACCAGCAAGGTAAATCATCCCTCTTCTCTTTTGTTTACACATGTACTTTAGTTTCATTATGGATGACACTCCCCCCAACCTTTGCTTACACAAGCCATGGCTAACCGAATCCTCGGGTGCCTTCCAACATTCACATACCATGGAGGAGTGTCTATTGCAAAGTTAAGTTGCTTACTGATGAATCAGGGCAAAACATGTGAAGAGAATTATTAATGAAAGTTAATTAATTGGGGCTGGGCACCCCGTTGCCGGCTCTTTTTGCAAAATTATTGGATAAGCGGATGTGCCACTAGTCCATTGATGGAAGTCTGTCAGGAGTAAATGACAAGGTTGAAAGATAAACACCACATACTTCCTCATGAGCTATAAAACATTGACACAAACTGAGAAGTACTTTGAAGGTTTTAAAGGTAGCACATGAGAATTTACTTGGAATGGTTTGAAATGCCATGCATAGGTATTTATGGTGGACACTTTGGAAAAACTTGGTTTTCAGGGGTTTGGAAGCACGAGCAGCATTCCCGCTCAGTACAAGTGAAGGCTAGCAATAGACTGGGAAGCGACAATCAAGAGAGCAATAACCGTCATAATCATGCTTGCGACAAAATAAAATTAACGGAGGTATAAAAGTGATACAAGAACTCTGAAGCAAAGTAAATCATTGAGGCTTAATTGACTTTTTGTTTAGTCATATGCATGCGTGAGCATGTGCCAAGTCAATTCAAATGAATTATTCAGAGGAGTATACCACAATGTCATACCTACCTATGAATAAAACAATGCAAGCAAATATTTATGACATGCTACTCATATTAATAAATTGGAGCTAAGCATGAGAGATCATGAACTACTAGACTTTCATTAAATGACATATACCTCACATGAACCAACTAAGCATGCTCACATGAATGAGTATATGTACAAAAATGAAAACAAATAGAGTTCATACCAGCCTCTCACCACAGTCGAGTTGTCGTAGATTGTCATTATTGCCTTTCACTTGTGTAGCTTGAATAATATGAAATGAAAACCAAGATCCAACCACCGGAGACCGCTGAAATCCATAGTGAACTTTACAAAACCAAAGAAGAACAACAAATATTTTTGGTGTTTTCGAATTGGAAACAAGAACAAAGGGAAACAGGCAAACAAAGCAAAATCCTTTTGGATTTTCTCATAGCAAACTAACGATAGTAAATAAAGCAAAATAAGAACAAGAAACCTAAATAAACAAATGGTGAAGAGAAACAACAGAAATATTTTTGGTCTTTTTGTGTTTTTAGGAAAGAAGCAAAAAAAAAACAAGAGAATGAAAACTAAAAGAGTCACATAAACACAAAGTGGCAGAAATCCGTCAAACTTGACAGCAGTACAGTAATCATTTTTTATGAAAATCTTCCGCTGTTTAACTCGAAAAGTGCTCAACTAATGAAAGTTAGATAATAACCTGGGGAACATGCACAAAAATTGGCTTCTCAAAATAACGTTGGCTATTTTTAGGAATTTTTTTAGTATCAGTTCAGAATCTGTTTTTAGACAGCACTTCCCCAAATATCATCTTCCTCATATTAGAGGCAACCATAACAAGCGAAACAAGTATGTACACATATCCGGCAATTGTAATATGCAATGAATGAGTGATGCCGGCATACCTACCCCCAAGCTTAGGCTTTTGGCCTAAGTGGAGATCAATCACATGGTGCCCATTAGGTAGCACCTCCGTAGTATGATGAAGAAGGATCCTGTTCTTGGTACGTGCTGGAAGACGCAACAGGATACGTGACAGTGTACCCGTCGGAGGGCTCGGCGTCCTCGGAGTCATGTTGCTGGTGGAACCCACGTATCCTCAGCTGCTCATCCACCTCCTCCTTGGAGCGTGACCACGGCTTCCTGCGAACACTGAACAAATCGGCCTGCGGCAAAGGGATTTCCCTCTCATCCCCGTCAATAAACAACATCCTATAGACAATATTTTCTAAATTAGAGTCAGTTGTGACAAATTGGTGACTCTTCATAGCAGCAATATCAAGCTTAATAGGAGTTAATTTCTCATCACTAGGATCAATAGAAAAACCTAGATATGCGACAATACGTGAGGCAATAATTCCTCCATAAATAGGTCCCTTACTGTCTAAGCGACGAGCAATAAGAGCACCAAGATGATAAGGTGTACTTCCAGTCAGTGCAGCAACCAGAAAAGTAAGATGATAACTAGATATGTTGCTAGTGTTCTCCCTACCAAGAATGCTAGTAGCAAGATAGTAAGTGAAATATCTAATGGCAGGGAGCTGAATGTTCCTTATCTTGCCGCGCTGAATGGTGCGGCTATCATCGTTGGTAACTTCTCGATAGAGTTCCGTCAAAGCCTCGGGGCGGTTCTCGATCTTCTTCACTGTACCTATAGGAGTAATATCCAATGCAGCACAAAAATCCTTCAACTTCATAGTAATAGGCTCGTCATAAATCCTAAATTTAACTGTTGGTGAGAAAGCTGAGTTGCTGAATTTAAAGCTTTCAACAAAGATTTTAGTTAGCCTGTAAAATTGATCGCTCTCATCTTCCATATAGGTAGATAAACCCACACTATTGATGAGAAACAGGAAATCATCAAGTAACCCTGCATTACGCAAAAAGTCAAAGGATGGAAAGGATGAAGCATTAGGAACCCCATTATCCTCTTCAGCTTCAAAGCTAGGTGCAATGACATCCTCATCATAGGATCGCCTAACTCGAGTGGCTGCCCTTGAAGGCCTTGTCGCTCTTGTCGTATCCCTCTCGAACACTTCTCCAAAGGTGTGGTTATGCATTTTCCTTTTCTGAAATTATTATAAAAGTTGATTTCGAGACATAATAATGAGGGAAACTACTATAGGAACTTGGTAGAGTACTAAACATGCATCAAAACTACTTTTTACAACTTAGAACAAGCATGCAAGCTCACTTAACATGTCACCTACAGCAGCAAAATATTCAAGATATACTCAACCAAACAAAATTCTATTTGGATAATCGGAGGAGTCACATACCGGAGAGCAAATGTGCCAAATTTCAGACTGAAATCTGGGCTGAGCAAAGAGATCAAAAATCCTGAGCTCTCGGGCGAAAACTGTAGGATAACGTTGCATAGAAAACAAAAATTTTCCTACCGCGAACACACAATCCAAGCCAAGATGCAATCTAGAAGACGGTAGCAACGAGGGGGTATCGAGTCTCACCCTTGAAGAGATTCCAAAGCCTACAAGATGAGGCTCTTGTTGGTGCGGTAGACGTTCACTTGCCGCTTGCAAAAGCGCGTAGAAGATCTTGATCACAATCGCTTCCGGCGCCACGAACGGGCAGCACCTCCGTACTCGGTCACACGTTCGGTTGTTGATGAAGATGACGTCCACCTCCCCGTTCCAGCGGGCAGCGGAAGTAGTAGCTCCTCTTGAATCCGACAACACGACGGCGTGGTGTCGGTGGTGGTGGAGAAATCCGGCGGAGCTTCGCTTAAGCGTGCGGGATGTGGTGGAGGAGAGAGACCGCTAGGGTTTGGGGAGAGAGGGGGGTTGGGCGCCGGCCCTCTAAGGGGTGCGGCCAAGGCTGAGGCTTGAAGTGGTCAGCCCCCTCTCCTATGCCCCTCATTATATAGGTGGAAGCACCAAGAGTTCTAGTCCAAGTCTTCGAATAAGACCCCAACACTAAAACCTCCCATATGTGGGAAACCTACTCAAGGAGGGAGTCCTACCCAAGGTGGGACTCCCACCTTTCCTTGAGGTGGGTTGGCCGGCCACCCTAGGGAGTCCACCTTGGACTCCTCCCCTTTAGGGTTGGCTGGTCATGCAAGGTGGAGTCCCTCCGGGACTCTACTTTCCATGGTGATTTCTTCCGGACTTTTCTAGAACCTTCTAGAACCTGCCATAAATGCACCGGATCATTTCCAAACTTGGAATATGACTTCCTATATATGAATCTTATTCTCCGGACCATTCCGAACTCCTCGTGATGTCCGGGATCTCATCCGGGACTCCGAACAAATATTCGAACTCCATTCCATATTCAAGTTCTACCATTTCAACATCCAACTTTAAGTGTGTCACCCTACGGTTCGTGAACTATGCGGACATGGTTGAGTACTCAGTCCGACCAATAACCAATAGCGGGATCTGGAGATCCATAATGGCTCCCACATATTCAACGATGACTTTAGTGATCGAATGAACCATTCACATACGATACCAATTCCCTTTGTCACGCGATATTTTACTTGTCCGAGGTTTGATCTTCGGTATCACTCTATACCTTGTTCATCCTCGTCTCCTGACAAGTACTCTTTACTCGTACCGTGGTATGTGGTCTCTTATGAACTTATTCATATGCTTGCAAGACATTAGACGACATTCCACCGAGAGGGCCCAGAGTATATCTATCCGTCATCGGGATGGACAAATCCCACCTGTTGATCCATATGCCTCAACTCATACTTTCCGGATACTTAATCCCACCTTTATAACCACCCATTTACGCAGTGGCGTTTGATGTAATCAAAGTACCTTTCCGGTATAAGTGATTTACATGATCTCACGGTCATAAGGACTAGGTAACTATGTATCGAAAGCTTATAGCAAATAACTTAATGACGAGATCTTATGCTACGCTTAATTGGGTGTGTCCATTACATCTTTCATACAATGATATAACCTTGTTATTAATAACATCCAATGTTCATGATTATGAAACTAATCATCCATTAATCAACAAGCTAGTTAAGAGGCATACTAGGGACTCTTTGTTTGTCTACATATCACACATGTACTAATGTTTCGGTTAATACAATTATAACATGATATATAAACATTTATCATAAACATAAAGATATAAATAATAACCACTTTATTATTGCCTCTAGGGCATATCTCCTTCGATCTCCCCATCGGGTGGAAAAACGAGGCTTCGGGTGAGCCCCATAAGTCGCGACGCTGCAGGAACCGCGACTAATGGTACCTTTAGTCGCGGTTCGGGAGGCGAACCGCGACCAAAGGCCTGGGCCCAGGGCGCTCGGTGGCCAGCCGGTGCACGTGGGGGGCTTTAGTCGCGGTTGGCCAGGCCAACCGGGACTAAAGCCCCTCCCTATATATACCCACCCAGCAGCCAACACTTAGCCATTTGGTGCCATTCTCTTCACAAGCTTCACAAGTGGGTGTTAGGTTTGCTTTTGGTTCCTCTTATGCACATAAGGTGTTTGATGAAATGCCCCAAGAGCATGAAACAAACATGATATGAAGTGTTGGAGCCACACTTGAGCTTTCTCATTTATTTTTTCCTCCTCGATCGCGGTTAGCAACTTGAACCTTTGATGTGTCGTTGATAAAATGTGCATGTGTGTGTAGTTCATTGTTTAATTTATATTGTTTGTAGCTAGTTAGTTTAACAAATGCATGATGGTTAATTATATATTTTATATTATAATAATGCGGATGAATCGACAATGGATGTACGGTAACCGACTCTCCAGGCGAGTTCGGTGCGGGTTTGAAAGATTTCCTCGTAGTGGCCAATGCGAACAAGCAGGGGGTTTTGTTATCTGTCCATGTGTTAAATGTAAGAATCAGAATGGTTACTCTTCCTCAAGAGATGTTCACATGCACTGCTTCGGCACGGTTTCATGCCAAGCTATAATTGTTGGACCAAGCATGGAGAAAGAGGGGTTATAATGGAAGAAGATGAAGAAGGGGATGATTTCAATGATGAAAGCTATCTTGCTCATTTCGGTGATACTTTCATGGAGGATGTTGAAGGTGAAGGGGAAGGTGAAGGGGAAGGTGAAGAAGAGGCACGTGATGATCCCGTTGATGATCTTGGTCGGACCATTGCTGATGCACGGAGACGCTGCGAAGCCGAAAAAGAGAGGGAGAATTTGGATCGCATGTTAGAGGATCACGGGAAGGCGCTGTACCCCGGATGCGATGATGGTACTGAAAAAGCTGGGCTGCACACTGGATTTGCTGAGATGGAAGGCACGAGGCAGGTGCAGCTGACTCGGCATTTGAAAACTTGCTGAAAATGTTGAAGAATATGTTTCCAAAGAATAACGAGTTGCCCGCCACTACGTACGAAGCAAAGAAGGTTGTCCGCCCTCTAGGTTTAGAGGTTCACGAAGATACATGCATGCATCAACGATCGCATCCTCTACCGCGGTGAATACGAGAATTTGAATGAATGCCGGTATGCACCGCATTGCGTTATAAGATTAGAGGCGATGACCACTGGTGACGATGTTGAGGGCCGGAAACCCGGGAAGAGGGTTCCCGCCAAGGTGATGTGGTATGCTCCTATAATACCACGGTTGAAACGTCTGTTCGGGAACAAAGAGCATGCCAAGTTGTTGCGATGGCACAAAGAGGACCGTAATTCGGACGGGGAGTTGAGACACCCCGCTGATGGAACGCAATGGAGAAAGATCGACAGAGAGTTCAAAGATTTTGCAGCTGACGCAAGGAACATAAGATTTGGTCTAAGTACGGATGGCATGAATCCTTTTGGCGAGCGAGCTCCAGCCATAGCACCTGGCCCGTGACTCTATGCATCTACAACCTTCCTCCTTGGTTGTGCATGAAGCGGAAGTTCATTATGATGCCGAGTGCTCATCCAAGGTCCGAAGCAACCCGGCAACGACATCGATGTGTACCTAAGGCCATTAGTTGATGAGCTTTTACGAGTCTGTGGGGCAGACCTGGTGTCCGTGTGTGGGATGAGCACAAAGAAGAGGAATTTGACCTACGAGCGTTGCTTTTCGTAACCATCAACGATTGGCCTGCTCTTAGTAACCTTTCGGGACTGTCAAATAAGGGATACAATGCATGCACGCACTGCTTACATGAGGCCGAAAGTGTACATTTGCCAAATTGTAAGAAGAACGTGTACCTTGGGCATCGTCGATTTCTTCAGAAAGGTCATCCGATAAGAAAGAAAGGCAAGCATTACAACGGCAAGGCAGATCACCGGCCGAAGCACTGCGGAACACTCTGGTCTCTGAGGTATTTGATATGGTCAAGGGTTTGAAAGTCATCTTTGGAAAGGGTCTGGCGGACAATCGGTTCCGAAGGAGGCGACGGGCACGTAGCCATGTGGAAGAAGAAATCTATATTACGGGAGCTAGAATATTGGAAAGTCCTAGAAGTCCGCTCTGCAATCGACGTGATGCACGTTACGAAGAATATTTGCGTGAACATCCTAAGCTTCTTGGGCGTGTATGGGAAGTCAAATGATACAAAGGAAGCACGACGGGACCAGCAAAGTTTGAAAGACCACGATGACCTGCATCCGGAGCAGTTTCAAGGTCGTGCCGGCTACGCTACGACCAAAGAAGAGAAGGTCATCTTTTTTGAATGCCGAGCGAGTATGAAGGTCCGTCGGGATTCTCGTCCAATATAAAGGGAATAATAAACATGGCGGAGAAAAAGTTCCAAAACACTGAAGTCTCACGAGCGCCACGTGATTATGACGCAATTGCTTGGATTGCTTTGAGGGGCTCCTGTCGGAAAAATGTTCGAGTAGCCATTGTGAAGCTATGTGCATTCCTCAATGCAATCTCTCGGAAGGTAATCAATCCGAGAAGTTCTACCACGGTTACGGAACGATGTGATCCAATGTCTTGTCGGTTTCGAGTTGGTGTTCCCGCCATCCTTCTTCAATATTATGACGCACCTCCTGGTTCACCTAGTCGATGAGATTTCCATTCTCGGTCCTGTATTTCTACACAATATGTTCCCCTTCGAGAGGTTCATGGGAGTATTAAAGAAATATGTTCGTAACCGTGCTAGGCCGGAAGGAAGCATCGCCAAGGGCTATGGAAATGAGGAGGTAATTGAGTTTTGTGTTGACTTTGTTCACGACCTTAAGCCGATTGGTCTTCCTCAATCGCGGGACGAGGGGAGACTAAGTGGAAAAGGCACGATCGGAAGGAAATCAATGATATGTATGGACGGCCATTCTCGGACTGAAGCACACCACACGGTTCGACCAATTCCAGCTTGGTGGCTCCGTGCTTTGAGAAACACAAGAATATTTTACGCTCGGACAACCCTGGGAAGCTTCGAATCTGGATTAGGAAGGCCCACATGGAGACTTTCGGCGGTTGGTTGAGAAAACATTTAATGAGTGACAATAAGGTTGTAGATCAGTTGTACATGTTGGCCAAGACACCATCTTCGACTATAACGACTTTCCAAAGGTGCGAGATAAATGGGAATACATTTTACACGATCGCCCAAGATAAAAGAGCACCAACCAAAACGGTGGTGTCCAGCTTTGATGCGACAGCCGAGAATGGGCAAAAGGTCACATATTATGGTTACATAGAGGAGATATGGGAACTTGACTATGGACCCTCCTTTAGGGTCCCTTTGTTCCGGTGCAAATGGTTCAAGCTAACAGGAGGTGGGGTAAAGGTGGACCAGCAATACGGAATGACAATGGTGGATTTCAACAATCTTGGTTACCTTGACGAACCATTCGTCCTAGCGAAAGATGTCGCTCAGGTTTTCTATGTGAAGGACATGAGTAGCAAACCGAGGAAACGGAAAGATAAGAAAACGATCGAGTACATCATGCGATGATCCAAAAGCGCCACATTGTTCTTTCGGGGAAAAGAAACATCGTGGGAGTGGAGGACAAGACAGGACATGTCGGAAGATTATAATATGTTTGCTGAAATTCCGCCCTTCAAAGTGAACACCGACCAAAGCATTAAGTTAAATGATGAGGATGCTCCATGGATACGGCACAATCGTAAGCAAGCGAGGACACAAGGGAAGAAATGATGTGTAATAATTTATTGTACCAAACTTTGTTGAATGAATCATGTGAATTATATTACCAGTGATGTGTTTGGTGTCCATTTTCGAATGATTCAATTGACTCGAGATAGCACGATGATACATGAAATTTGGAGTGACTAAGTCATACTCCTGCATACATGAAATTTGGAGTGATTTAGTCATACTCCTGCCTAGGCGTATAATATGCATACTCGTAGTCTTCATAGCCGCCGCCGTTGTACTTGGTAGTCGTCGCCTTCTAAGTTGCCGGCGTCGTCGTCGCATCTTGTCGTCGCCGTCGTCGGGCGGCGCTCGTGGCTCGAGCTCGAGGGTAGTGCGAGGCGGGGATATCGCCGGCCGTGATGTAGTCCATGACGCTCTGCGAAGTCGGCCGTACCACCATAGCCAGCCGGCCGGCCTCGTGGAAGTTTCCGGGAGCGGGACCGTCCTCCTCATACACAGCGAGCGCCCTCTCACGCCGATTGATGAAGAAGGCGTCCCAAGTATGCTTGGTTATCGGGATGCCGCGGGATTCATCCGCTTCTCCGGCGTGAGGTCGAGGTAGTAGTGGTTCGTGATGGCCGCCCGGCGCGCAGTACCACGAGGGACCGGGAGGGACCGGCACGCCGCCGGCGCTCAGGCTCCGGCCGGCGAGGAGACGCGGTAGCCGGAGGGCAAGGGTAGTTCGAGGCGCAAAGCTCCTCCACTGGCTAGTGAGGTTAGAGTGGGTGCGGTGGAAGCCATGAGAGAGTGATGAGAGATTGTAGAGATGATAATGCTTGGCCAAGCCGGGCTACCTATATGTAGTGACAAATGGCGGGAAAAATGGGAGCGGGAAGACGAGGAGGCGGGAAGAAAGAGGCGGGGAGAAAGTGGCGGGAAGAAATTGGCGGGGAAAAAATTGGCGGGAAGAAAGAGGTCGGAAGAAATTGGCGAGGAAACAATTGGCGGGAAGAAAGAGGCGGGGAAGACGGGGAAGAAATGGCGGGAAGACGAGGAGGGAAGAGGGGGTCGGCGGAAAGAGGCGGGAAGAGGGGGCCAACGAACTTTTGAATTGAATTAGTTTTATTTTTATGAAATTTTGATAATTTGTATTTTTAAAATTTTGAATTGAATTAGTTTTATTTTTATGATTTTTTTGATATATTATATGTATTTTAAACATTTTGAATTGAATTAGTTTTATTTTTCTTAATTTTTTAATATATTATTTCTATTTTTAACATATTGAAATGAATTAGTTTTATTTCCTGAATTTTTTCATACATTATTTGTATTTTTTAACATTTAGAAATGAATTAGTTTTAATTTTCTGAATTTTTTGATATAATATTTGTATTTTTAAAATTTTGAATTGAATTAGTTTTATTTTTATGAATTTATTGATATATTATATGTATTTTTCAGATTTTGAAATGAATTAGTTTTATTTTTCTTAATTTTCTGATTTATTATTTGTATTTTTAACATATTGAAATGAATTAGTTTTATTTTTCTGATTTTTTGATATATTATTTGTATTTTTAAGATTTAGAAATGAATTAGTTTTATTTTCCTGAATTTTTTCATACATTATTTGTATTTTTAACATTTAGAAATGAATTAGTTTTAATTTTCTAAGTTTTTTGATATAATATTTGTATTTTTAAGTTTTTGAATTGAATTAGTTTTATTTTTCTGAATTTATTGATATATTATATGTAATTTGAAAAGAAAACTAATTTGAAAAAAAAACTATTTTGAAAAAGAAAACTAATTTGAAAAAATACCTTTAGTCGCGGTTGGCACGGCCAGCCGCGACTAAACCATTTCCGCGAGGAGGCACAAAGGGGCGAAAAGCCTTTAGTCGCGGTTGGGGTCACTCAACCGCGACTAAAGGCGGTTGGAGTCACCAGCCGCGACTAAAGTAGCCTTTAGTCGCGTTGGTACCCTACCGCGACTAAAACCCGGCCTATAAAAACGAGCGGGCGGCGCCTCTTCTCCTCTTCCTCTCGCCCGCTCCGTCTCTGCGCGCCGATCGAGCCTGTCGCTGTCGCCCTGTCGTCGCGCGCTAGCCGCAGTCGCCCTTCGCCCCGCCAGTACGTCACCGCGACGCGCAGTGCGTCGTCACCCGAGCCGCCTCTCTCTCGCCCCGCCGCGCGCGTAGCACTAGCCGCGCGCCCTCGCGCCGCCGGCCCGCGCCCGAGCGCGCCGCCCTCATCACCGGTGGCCCGCGCGCGCCGCCCCTCGATCACCCGTCGCCCCGCGCCCGCCGCCGCCCTCGCCGCCGCCGGCGCGCGTGCCACCCTCACACCGGCCCGCCGCCGGCCTCGCCAGCCCACGCAGCCGCGCGCGTTCTGAAGAGGAGATCGAGAGATGAGGAGAGACGAGGCGCGGGGGGCGCGTGGCCGGCGCGCGCCCCCATTTTTTGTTTTTTTTGTTTTTATTAATTAACTCACAAATTTGTTAATTAAAATTGTAAACCATAATTGTAAAATTTGTTTAATTAAAATTTTAAAATTGTAAAATTTGTTTAATTAAAATTGTAAAATTGCAACACCAATTGTTGGGGGGCACTTGTGCAAAAACGACAACCACAAAATACTTTTGCATAAAACATCACTTTTCCCGTAATTGTTGCACAGACCACAAATACGGTGGCTACCGTCTTTACATCGAATTAGTCTTGTTTAGCCCACCTTAATTACCTACCTGGCATTCACTGTAGCATGAGTCTCTCTCACTTTTTCCAAAAATTCATTCGGGTAGTGACGGCGATGGCCTGATTTCTATCCCCGCGGCCACGAGCACGCGCGTCCCTCGAAGTCGGTGGACCTCTAAGCTATGTTCAATAGCTCGGCTCGCCTTGCTGAACTTCCCACACGAAGGGAGAAGGAATCGACTCGAGGTTCTCGAGGTCGTCGTCCGCGTCGCCTTCTCCGGCCTGGTAGGTGGCCGCCACCGCCTCCATCCATCGCTCCAGCACCGCCCTCTCGGTCACCGCCACACCGGTCTCTCGGTCACGCGGTCCCGCTGCGTCCCCTTCGCCACCGCCACCGGTCTCTCGGTCACGCGGTCACTGCGTCCCCCTTTCGCCACCACCACCGTTCTCTCGGTCACGCGATCACTGCGTCTCCCTCTCGCCTCCCTCGTCGCCCTCTCTCTTTATATGTAGAAGAGATATGATAATGCTGGCATATACACAATTAATTTGTTTTGACTACATGTTTTCGAGGACTGACATATGGCGGACGATAGAGCTGACCCGATTCCGGACAACTATGATCCGGACGCTGAAGACCATATGTTCGGCATCATAAAGGCGATATTCCATTTGTGCCGACCGGAGAAGAAGAAGATGATATCTCTTCTTATCGAACCTTGGAGTGTGAAGATGAAGGGCGCCGTCGGCAAGATGATGCAGAAGAAACGTCGATAAGCGAGCGATCTTCAATTGGAAGTAGCAACCACCTCACGCGCCGGAGTATATATATATACATATTGAGCGTACGGTGATACAACTAAGCGATTTGAATAAATGTGTGTAGTACTAACGCGCGCGACTCTCTTTCTTATTTTAGCCCTCGGCCGGATCGTCGAAAAAATCGAAGTACGTCGTCGTCAAAGCGTGGCGCAGCCAAGACGATGAAAGCGGGGAGAAACATGCACCATCGATGTTGTCGACGAAGCAACTCGGCAGGCCAGCTGGAGGCCAGCAAGAACGCCACCAAGTTTGTCGGCCAATGCGGAGCCGTTGTTAGAGACAACGTCTCGATCACCCGCCGAAGTGGAATGAGCCAAAGAAGGCACGTGTTGGTTTCACTTTTGTCGATAAGAGAAAAAAAAGATTGCTTCAACAAGCTTATGGAACATTTCGTTCTACCTCCGGAATACCGCAAATACGATGAGGAGGGTAACAAGATTGCGGAAAACAAGAAGAGCGCAAGCTAGTCAAGCGATTCAGCTCTTTCTAGGATGGCCAACGCATTCCGGAAATACAAGCAAAATCTAGCCCATGACTTTGTCAACCAGGGGCAAGACTCCGGTTTTCAAAGGACAATATGAGAAAGCTGCAACATGATTGGCCGAGAATTTGTGAAGCAAAAGAAATCGGACCGGTTCCTTGAACTATCGAAAAAAAAATAAGGAAAATGCGGCCAAGAAGGAGTACAATCATAAAATGGGGCCGGGGAGGGTATCGCTTTTGGCAGCCTAGGTGGGAGAAGATGGAGAACGCAGGCGAGGCGCGAGGAATCCGGTCCAGTACGGAGGATGGGACCCAGGGCCAAAGGCGGGTGAGTACGGGCATGGGGGATCGCTGAACCGGAGGCGGGAGTGTGTTTACCAGGGCAAAATAATTACACCCACCAAAAAGCTTATTGAGGCAATGAGGGATGCTCAAGAGGGGAAGATCAAGTTCAACGAGAGAGAACGACGCCACGACAAAAGCCCTCGGGAATCTGAACACGGAGGACGTGTACGAGGCATGGGGCCCATTCCGTGGAAAATAGGGTTCCCCGGAACGATGACCAGTGCTGGTTACGAAGCCGTAAAGAAAGATGGATCGGGGAAAAAGATGTTGTGGCGCAGTTGGTAACGGAAATGGATGTGATGAAGAAAACCGTTGAGTGTACTAGAAGCCGAAAGAGAGGCAGCTCGGGCGCAGCATGAAGATCATCAATGGATCTCGGAAGCCGGCGACGGAGAAGAAGCGGCGTGGCTTCCACGGAGGCCTCACCGGCTGGTGCACCGACGATAGAAATTACTGCACCGGAGCCTCCGGTGGTCGAAATGCTGAGCACGGAGCCTCCTCGCTACCCGTGGACGATATAAAGGAGATGAAAGCATGTCATCTGTATTATCCTATCGGGAACATGTCCATGAAGGTAGCCATCGGCAGTGCTTTTACCACTGGAGCACTCCACCACAACAACCCCATTCAAGATGGCTATGCTCGTGTCACGGTGGAGGAGATAGTCCAAGGGTTTGAGGACCTGGACATTGACATTGCTACACCGAAGGGGTGAAAAGACTTGGAGATGTCAAGCGCCAGTTCATTCTATGGCGAGAAGAAATTTATCAAGTTTCCGGGCGAGGCGCCAACAAGTCCACCCCGTGCGGTGGTGGTGGTGGCGGTGGCGGTGACGGTGGCGGTGGCGGTGACGGTGGCGGTGGCGGTGGCGGTGACGGTGGCGGTGGTGCTTCACCTAATACACCTCATTCACGTCAGTCGACGCCGCCCCCCAGTCCTCGTCCGGCGGGTGATCAGACACCGGTACCGCCCCCCAATCCACCTCCGGCGAAGAAGCAGAAGCAGTCCTGGGTTATTAACCCGGACCCTTACGTACCAAAGAAAACAAAGGTACCGGAGGTATCACTGAAGCCTCTCCCCACGAGGCCTTGGGAAAGTAGTGCTTGAGGAAGTCGAGGCGGGCGCGGCTGCTGGATTTAGAGAAATGGAAGGCGGCGTCAAGAAGAAAATAGAGGGCGAGCCCAAGCCGGTATGTTCGACAAGGAAAGCAGGTGGGCTAAGTCATTTTTGAACACACCGTCCCAAGCCGCGAAGAATCTCGCACGGCGACTATTTACGTGAACTGCGTAGGCAAGCACTCGCGTTCAAGAGGAACCAAGAGGCGGAGAAAGAAAGCCTTGGAGGGACGAGCCGAGACAAAATTAGAAAGGGGAAAGAAGTTGCCCGGCTCGAGGGAACAAAGTAAACAATCGATCGCCCCGCTCATAGTGCAAGCCGCCGGTCCGGATGCCCCGATATCATAGCAGCTGCGGCGACGTGGATTGACGCATAGCGAGTGCCGGAGAACAAGCGGCCGACTTAGGTATCACTCTTCGTGACCTTGTTAGGCCTTGATGAGCGCCAATGAAGGACGTAGTATCTACATATGTGAAGAATGGCCCTCTCATCGAGCACACGCGGAGAAGAGGATCTACCTCGACAAATGAAAGGTCCGCTAAATTGGTACAAGGGTTACATAAAACATGAAGACGCCAAAGACTATATCTATGCGGAAGTTAAATATGAGCATCACTTCAAAGCGTTTCTGGGTACAAATTCCTGCGAGTGAATTGTTCCGGTGACTGTTCAATCTGCGCGACCTCGACAAATCTATCATCAGGTTGCTACGTTACGTAAGTGATTTATTAATTTCTACCCCATCTCGTTCATTGCA